>NC_067495.1:45323347-45508347 GCF_947179515.1 Apodemus sylvaticus
GAAACTGTACATCTTTTCTTGTCTCACTCTGCTAACTTATTCTTGAGTTAGCAGTTTCATGACTGATATTCAGAATATATAGTGTCACTTTCTGTCATTCTCATTTCAGTGAATGAAAACTTGAATCCTTGCCATAACCATAGAGACTAGAAGGAAGTATAAAAATCCATGTTTAGTTTTTCTTTCTCATAAATGGTGCATTTAAATAGATTTTATCCTGAAGACATAGCAAAAGAAAGTGATTCAATACAAGTGAATATGGAACTAAATTGTTTACTTAAAAAATATCCAAGGAATAAGTATATGTTATTATATAAGTTTTACTTACTATTTGATGTTTACACACATTCTAAATAATTCTCAGACACATGAAATGTTAGCAACAAAAAATTGATATATATTAAAAGTCAGTTAAGCGAAGACAAGAATAAACACTAGACAATACAAATTAAAAGACAAATAATTGTCAAGTGTTCCAATAGCTTTACATATCTAAGAACATAGAGAAAATTTTTTTCTTGTTTGATACCAAGTTCTATCACTGTTTTGTGTCTTTTTGCGAAGGTTAAAGTACATCTGTTTTTTACATTTAAAAAAATTATTTTCTTACTGCAATTACAGAAATATGATGTTATTCTATATCTAATTTTAGAGAAAACAGCAACAGTGCTTCATATTTGCTGTCACTTTGGAATTCACAAAACATTTTTCATGTAGATTATGTCTTGTTACATTTCTCTGGGGATTCTGTGTTAGAAGTTTTTCTTTTAATATTAAGGCAATTAGACCATTCCTTTTGTGTCTTTCTTAGCCATATGGCTCCCCCACGGAACTCTTTTCTCTCTCTCATTGCTCTTCTCTGGATGTGCAGCTATCATTTACCCAAAGTAAATGGAAAATGTAGAAACTATATACATATTTTTCTTTTTCTTTTCTTTAAATTCAAATGTTTAACTAAGAAGCTGCCATGCTACTTTACAATTTGTGCTAAAATTTGAAGTAAAAAAAGAGTTTATTTACATAGTTTGAATCATACTATTTTTTACTTTTATTGGCATCTTTAAAACTAGTAAAGAAATAGGTATGTGCCCCTCACATTTCAATCTATTAACTGTTAAAGTTCATGAATTGCTAAGGTTTTAATAAGAAAAAAAAACATGAAAATAGGGCTATGAATGCCAGTTCCAGCCTTTAAATATCTTTTACTTTCTAACTTCTTATCTAATGCTTTATACTAAAGTATATTTTATAATTGAGGATAGTGTCTTTGTCTTAAATAATAGAATTATTTTGATATACACACTAAATAAGCCCTGACTAATTGATCTTTGCATGCATTTATTTAGTATTTGGTTTTTGTAGATGGGAGTCTGAAGGTAAGAATTGGGCTATTCTTCCATCAATTTATTTCCCCTGAATAATGAAGTCCCATTTTCATAAATTATTTAAATACATATTTTATTCTCATAGCACTTATTACATATATGTAACAGCTTTATATAGTATATATGACTGTGAGCATTTTTGCCTGTATAGTAATAATATGTGAATGATAAACAAGGGATATTTGTCCTTTCTACACATTTTTATCTCCTCCTGTGTCCCATACTCATTTCTCCTAAGTACATAAATGTGTGGCCCATCATCAGGTAATGGGTATATCACACATTAAATAAACAATTACTAAATAGTGCAATCTGTTTATTTAGAGATAAGGTAAGGAAACAAATAGAAAATGATTAAGAAACTCAAAAGGCAGAACAGTGCAACCTTTGGTTTAGTCAAAGAGAATGATCAGGGAGAACAAATGATTAATGGTAGTGATGCTGAACCCGATTGGGCCATATGAAAAAGGAGAGGAACTTGTGAACAGAAAACACACACAAGGGAGATGTATAGCTCACAGAACTTATGCTGAAGAATCATGTGTCTGTATTCCTTGAGAACAGGCATCAAGCATCAGAAGTTAAGAAATTAAAAAATAAAGCAAAGTGTATCTTTTCAAATATATTGTAAGAGACGGTATCATTTTTTTTTATACCTAGATAGCACAGGGGAATGTAAAATGAATGGAATTTTACACATGATGACAGAAAGAATTAGAGTTTTATCTTCAAAAGACTTGACAAAAGTAATGAAGATAGATAAATAATATAAAAGGTCAGTATTAGATTAATAATTTGCATTTTGGGCTACATAGAATCACTACAGGAAGCTTTCAAAAAATGCTGTAGCCTTGATTCCACCCCAAACCAATTAATTCAGAACCTTTGGGACTAGGTCCCAGACTCTGGTATTTTTTAAAGTATCTCAGGTAATTCAAATGTGTAGAGAAGCTTATGATCTAACAATTAGAGAAAGCAACAGGGGGCTTTTAATTAAGACAGCCTAAGGAAGAGGTAGTCAGATGATAGAGAGGTTAGAAGAGCAATTAAAAAGGTTGAAAGGTTATATGATTTGGAATTCTCCATTAAAAAGAGAGGAGGTAAGTGGAATTGAGGATGGTTTGTAGGTTTCCCTTTAAATGACTAGATAGAGAAAAAGATGTATCAGGAGTTAGGTAAAGGAATGTATGCTAGGTTTGGATATGTTGACACTTTAAAGTGATTTAGTGGACAGATGGCTCTGTGGACCTCAGGAGATTGCTTAATACAGAGATTTGAGTGAGCTCACCTGAGAGGTAGCAAATGAAGCATTATATGGAAATGAATTCACCTGGGAGAATATGTAAATGAAGGGCAAATTAAAGAGAGACCCACCAATGAATAGCAATATTTAAGGGATTGCCTGAACAATCTAAGAAGTGGCCAAACTGTTAGTACAAAATGAAAGCACAATTCTGTTCTCTTAATCAGAAGACTTCAGAAGGCTTCGTCAGTGATGACACATAATGGAGGGCACTTTATGAAAATAAATAAAGCCTACAGGCACCAGTGTTATAGCAACTTGAAGGTTGCTGCTATCATCTGCAAAAGCAATTTCAGTGGCAAAAGCCAATTTGCATTGGGTGGGAACCTTACCTGAGATCTGATTGTGGGGATGCTGGGTGGAAACGAGTGTTTTCTCAGACTTTAACATGAGTATTAAATCACCAGAAGAATCTTCTTTAAAATGGAAATCATCCTAGTTTAGAAAATCCTAGGAGAAAGCCTGAGTTTACATAGGAAGTGCTGCTGTCATTCAAGCCATCTTTTTTTCCTCGTTAATTTATATGTTTATTCATTTTACGTTCTGATCCTTGCCCACTCCTGCTCCCAGTCACTCCCTACACACAGAATTCCTCCATCCACCCCCTTCCTCTTCCCTCTAATAAGGTGGGTCCTCTGCTGGGTATCCTCCCATCTGGGTACATCAAGTGCTGTGTTTGAACCACTGTTCTGTGGAAGAGAAAGACACGATTTGTGAGGTGGGTGGAAGGAAATAGAAAAAAAAATATGGGGCATGTTGATTTGCTGAATTCTTGTTATATTCTTTTACACATCAGAAGAAATAAATGTTTTCTAGAATGAGATTAAAAATCCAGAAAGTTTTGAAATAGAATAATTGTCATAAAGAAGTAGAACAGACTAGAAAAGAGAGTACAAAAACAGATCCATGTGTGCGAGAAAGGGGCACCTCTGACGAGAAAGAAGTGGCAAAAGAAGAACACATATATACATGATTTTATATTTTACAAATAGTGTGTATTCAGTGCATTATATTTTTATTTACTTAACTTGAAAGAAGAATCTGTGGAATTTTTGCATAATAATGGCAGTGAGCCCATGTCATTTTTCTGATAGCATTTGGTTTTGTTGATTCATAAACACAAAGCTTGATTACAAGGTGCACAAATGAAATTTCATGTGTGTTAATGGGATTCCAATGAATGCCCAAACTTTCTACAAATTTATAGTGATGGATAGGTGTTGTTATATGCATTGCATGTTGTTGGCATGCTAATAAATTGGTGGTTTTGAGATTGTAATGAGACCCTTTAACTATGCTGTAATAGACTGTTTCTATAACCTTTATGTTGTTAGTATTTTATTTGCTATATTTGACTCCTAATTATGCAGTTACTGGGTGATTGGACAGATGAATTACCCAACAGTAGGCTGTGTTTATATCACATCTAGATAGTTTCTTTTCTGTGACTTGCATGTGACCTGGGATAATAAACTCAAATATTTTACAGTTCTTATATTAGTCAGCTTTCTACCACTGCAAATAGTTCTGGAGATAACTAACTTATAAAGTGAAAAGTTGGGTAGGCCTTTTTTTGTGTGTGTTTTTTGGCTAGTGGAACATGCCTTGGTAGGAACCACAGGGACACAAAACCACACATCATCTCATTGTTAGCAGAAAATGACAGAGAAAAGGGGATTCACAAGCCTCTTTTAGGACTCATCCTCAATTATCCAAAGCCTTTGCACTGTATCATGCCTGTTAAAGATTTCCAGACCCTTTTAACAGTGACAAGTTGGAAATGAAGCATTTTCAGGTACTTGTAAAACAAATTTGTTCCCCCAAATTCAGGTTTTCATATATATTAATAGTCTCTCCATTTTTAAAATCATCTTCCATAATAAGAAGTTTCATGTGATTAATAAGCCAAATAGGAAAATAAACATTCTTTAGAAAATAACTCATTATCTGTTCCATATGGTTATTTACCATACTTTTAAGATTATCATCCAATATTTGCCAGTTTAAGGATTGGAAAGCAAAGAAACTGGCCTGAAGTCTATTTCTGGTTCCACTTCATTCACATATAGTGTGATTTTGAGCAAAGCATTTGGCCATTTTATTCTTATGAATTCTGTTTAATATCTTTTAAACTTCCATTTCTACAGGTATTTTTTCAACATTGTTAGTAAACTCAAAAACTGCTTAAGTAGTATGCTGCTGCTTTGTTTGCTGTGGGAAATGCTTTACTGAACAATTTAATGCTTTGAAATATTTCAAAATGGAAAACTGGAAGCTTTGGAATATAGCCAAGAACTTGTCATTTAGAATCCAGAGCCTGCTCAGTTACTTCATCTCTTTGATTACCCACAATCCTCATTGTTTTATGATGCATTCCAAAGTAATTCTGTGATATCAGTTCATTTTCTCTTAAATACAATGTGTATTTCTTTATCTATAGCTTACTATTCAAGACATTTCTTTTGTCTATACCAACCTTGGTTTAGCATACATCTCAGTATTCCATTTGATGAGCTTTTATGAATAAAACATACATACTGATATGGTGTATGCCTCTATCAAGATACAAAGAGAAAAACACCATCAATCCAGAAGAGGACATTTTTAAAGGTTGGCTTGAGCTTACTTTATCTGACTTTCAGCATGACTGAGTATGTGACCATAGGATTACCGGTGAAACATGACTAATGACCATCTAGTGGAACAATATGGCTCTTGATATGCTAATTTCACATGAATTCAGTGTTGGCTAAATTCTTCAGTCTTCTATCTTCTAAGACACATGCATGTCACAACTTGTTACAGCTGGAAAGAATCCCATAGCACAGCCAATCTGATTGCTCTTCATTTCATCACTCAAGATTTAAGAAGCCTGGAGAAATACCACATAAGTAGATAATTGCACCTCTTTACCCCTATAATTGAGAGCAAATTAGGGACAGATACAGATAATGAATCATGACCACTATTTATTTCATCTCTGATTTATTTATTGATCTCTTTTGTTATTGCCTCTATATTACAATACACTGAGTATACAATTAAGAATAAATTAATGATCATTTCCATGCTCCAAACAATTGTTATCTGTTTGGTTGATGTTGATATTGATATATTTTAAATTCTGTATTTATTCTGCTTCTATCATCTGTGGATTTAAAGGCTTTGCTATCTTTGCATTGTAGGTTTTGTAGATTAGAAGAAAAACAAATAGTTCATTTGATAATAGTAACTAGAACGTCATCATATCCTCTTGACTTCTCTCTAGTGTCCAATATGTTTTTGCACAGTAAACACATTCTTCCTCTCTTCTTACTATGTGGAATGAAGGATATATGATTACCATATATTCCCCTTCCTCTTCTTCATGAATTTACTTTGAACTTCTTTTTGTACTACTTACATATTGATAGATCATCCACAATGTCATGTTAAATACTTCTTGAAAGTCAAGAGGATATACATTCATATAATCTATAATTTGGTTACTATTTTTTTGCTTTTCATTGCTTTAAGTCTTTGAAGGACTAACATTGAAATATGTCAACATTATTCTTGGCATGTAGCTAAGTACAGAAATACAGTAATGGTGATTTCTTTTTTTATTGTCTCAGGAGACAGTCTGTAATTCCCCATGTTTTTTAACTACAAAAAGATAGTTCACAGTTGATTGTCTTGATGATACTTGGGATCATTTCCCTTATCTTTCCATACATATGAGCATGAGCATATCTTTCCTCTTCATTTTACTCATGTGACCTCAGAAGATTAGCCCAGAGTATAAGCTTGGTATTTTTCTACATGGAATACTTGGATGATCTGTAAGATCATTAAAAGCCACAGTGTGTACCCCTAGCATATCATGAACAGGGCCTGATAATCTGCTGTTTAGTCTTTCCCTTTTCGAAAAGCAGCAGCACCTTGTTTAACAAGGCACATTATGCTTGTGCCCATTGCTTAGATTTACCATCACAATAATGCTGTGGCTATCCAGCTGATCATCATTTTGCTTTTTTCAGTTGAGGAAGCCGGTGCTTGCTTAGTAAATTAACATTTCCAATTAAAATTTGCTGTTTTATTACAAAACTAGGTCTAGAATCCAGGACACACTGAAAATCAAGTTTATGTTCTAAAATTTAATAATGCAAACTTCTAATTCTCAGGCTATAACAGTGCTGAAATTGCTATTCCTTGTTCAGTAGCAGTGGATGTTCAAAATAGCAATCATTTCTTTTTACATACCAGTCATTCCTGGGAAAGCTGTAGGAATTTATTTCAGTCAAGAATGTATATCAATAATCAAACATAGCTCATTTAAGTACGTGAAGCAAAGAACTGGTTAGTACTTAATCAACTGAACTGTTTCTTTCTGCAATATTGTGATTCTTAGCATGATTACTGGGTTTCCATTTTGACACTTCTGGAGACCTGTAAATCAAGACTCGTGCTGGTTCCCAGTCTGTCATCCTAAGTCCTAGGTTTGGTTATTTACTTCCCGTCATTATCCAGCATCTATTTACTCTGTAAATCAGTTGAGAAGCTTTCTGCAATGGGCCTCTATGAAAAAAAATGTGTATTTCTGAGTTGCTTTTCAATTAGAAACATGCACAGATTGTCTGGGTTTATGTGCATATATTTTATTATTACTTCACTTTTGTATGTCAGTGGAATCTGGTATAAATGTAAATCTAACAGTATGAACTCTAGTGACCAAATGTATTGCCATAATACATCTTTGGTCAATCAATCTCCTGGGGGAAAGTGTTTCAAGTGTGATAAAAATCTGTAATTTGAATTGCTGCCCATTATGGACAATTACTAGGTCTGTATGCTGTCCAACTCCCACACTGAACCATTTCCAGAATAACAGCTTTGTTTTGATGATCTTTAGATTTTATGCCTCTTTCATCTCTTGACAAAATGAAATACCTGTAATGCTTCTAAATTTTTCTATGTGTGTTTATTCAGGGTCTTCCCTGGTGATTACCGCCAGTTACTCAACTGCATTGCCCAGCGTTTCTTTTTCACTCAATAAATAGTTGAACAACTGATTAGTCTTTAATGGTCTAACCTGTTAGGGCAAGTCTAATCTAGTTCACTGTCCAGTAAATATGCCTTACTTATTCTCCTTTTGTGATACAGAGGATCAGACTAAGAGCTCCTGTATAGTGAACAAGCTTAATTATTATTATTATTATTATTATTATTATTATTATTTTACCACCGAACATCTGCAGAAATACAAGCCCTAAACTACATTGAAACTTTAGCAAACTGATCCTCCTTATACATGTTGTGCTACCATTGAAGAACCTCTAGTTTTTATATATAGTATGTTTTGTAAGTTAAATAATACTTACATTTATCCAATTTCAATATATAATGAAAATTATACTTGGCATAAACATCTAAATTACTAAATAATCACAAACTGAACGCATCTGTGTAAAAACTACAAAACTCTAGAAACCGAGTATTATCAGAACCTTGTCAGACAACTTGATACAAATCCAAAGACAACAACTACTTTCCAGAGTCCTAAAATCTATTTTTTCCTCAGATTATTACAATGCATTTAATCAAACAAGTTTTCAAAAACTGCTCAATTTTAACTAACTTTTCCATCCCTCAACATTATATTTTTGAGATCTATCTATATTGCTACAAATAGTCATAAATCTCTCACTGTATATTTACAAGATCATAAACAGATGGATGAATAAGTAGATAGATAGACACAGAGATACAACATATGTATACATTAAGCAGCATAGGTAGACAATAGATAGATAGACAGATAGATAGGCAGACATAGATAGATATAGATAAATAGATTGATAGATAGCAAGATGCAGAGATATAACATATGCATACATCACTTTAAGATACATAGATAGATTTATAGATAGATAGATACACACATATATGCATGCATACATACATACATAGATCGACACAGAAAGAGATACAACATATGCCTATGTTAGTTTAAGAGGTATGGAAAGGAAGTCTTTTGGTAAATATAAATAAATATGCACTTATGTTAACTATATAACTGCAAGTAGAATTGCAAGTCAGATACTGTTCTTTACATACTTGGGAAATTGATTATTTCTCTGGAGCCTTATACGCACCTCCTCTTGTAAAGGCAATGATCTTTCTATAATTTCTCTGCTTCAAAATGAATTCTTATATATGTACATTGTTTCACAGTAATACTTATTTTCTTTGTAATATATATCTAATTATACATAATAATAATACATTATTTATGGTTATTGCCTTCTAGAGTTCAATATGGTTCTAAGTTTTAAAATGCCTATAAAATAGCATCAGGTTTATATAGAAAGACTTTTCTATATTACTTTGTCAATGATTGAATTTCAAACAGGCAAAAGGGATCAACTCTATCAAACAGGATTCACCAACTCATTATACATTTTGTATATGAAATTCAAAGCACATAATATTCTAGTAACATGATTTTGAATGAGTTTTACACAGATAGACAATATGGTTATTGCAAATGAAATTATTTTTAAAAAGCTGTAGAAAAGATCCCTGAAGATATAGACCTTAAAATCAAATGAGAACCAAGGAACCCAAAATCACAGAACATTTACTTCTATGAGATAGATTATGAGTGTCAATGAGGAAACAAGTATTGAAAGTATATTAAGTGGAAACATAATAAAAAGACAATGATTATTTTTCAATAAGTATGATTCAAGATTTAGGGGAAGGATTGACTTTGGAATCATAATTATTTCATTGTTATATAAAACAAAATGGAGAACTGAAATCTTCTTTGAGTATAGGTCATTTGGCAGGGTGTTACTGGAAGTATGTGCTATGGTGACTTGGTAATACTTTCGTTTTAAAAAAGTTATTAATACTTGTTTTTATGTACATACACATTTGTGAGTAAGGATGCGGATAATAGGGATACAATTACCATGCAAAGCATTTGGAGAACAGAGAAAACTTTCAACCATATAAGTCCTAGGGTTTGACCTTTGGTCATCAAGACAAGCAACAACAAGCTTGATAGTTTTTATTTTAGTGCATATAGTAATACTAATTTGGACTACGTGTCCCAAGAAACAAACCTCAGAATGATAGAGTAAAATGTGGTTTATTTGTACGGGAACCAAAGAAATTACCTGCAGGAGAGTGGAACAGAGATTTGAAAAGGAAAGAAACTAAGTAAGGCAGTTACTGTGAAGGCTATTGTTTTTTTTTTTTCTCTCTTGAGTTATACTTTATTTTTTTATTTTTTATTTTTATTGAATATATTCTTCATTTACATTTTTATTCGATATATTTTTATTTACATTTTAAATGATTTCCCCTTTTCTGACCCCCACTCCCCGAAAGTCACATAAGTCCCCTTCCCTCTCCCCGTTCTCCCACCCACCCCTTCCCACTTCCCTGTTCTGGTTATGCCCTATACTGCTTCACTGAGTCTTTCCAGAACCAGGCCACTCCTCTGTTCTTCTTGTACCTCATTTGATGTGTGGATTATGTTTTGGATATTCCAGTTTTCTAGGCTAATATCCACTTACTAGTGAGTGCATACCATGATTGATCTTAACAGTTGTTCAACATTGCTAAGGGAACTCCCAGAGAATAGTGGAAAACACTTCTCATAGCTTTTACCCAAAAACAACAAGGGCAGGGATCAAGGAGTAATGTTCTTCCAACTCTTATCTGTCATTGCCTTAATATTGCTACTAAGGCTTAATTTCTCCTTGCAAGTCTGTTCAAGATAAAAGAAATCCTTCCTGCTTGTATTAATGCAAGTGCTTGCTAATGAGTACTCAAGGAAAATACCAAAGGTATATAAATTGGTCACTGGCAGCATCCATTACAAATCCCTATCCTTGAAGCTAAGGTTATCTACTGTGTAGAGTGAGAAATAGAAAAGTAAAACTATAAATCATAGTAATGTGTGATAAGTATCCATGGACACACAAAGAATGATCAGGAAAACTCTTCATCTATAATAATGATATTTGTATATTCAGTTAGTTATCAAAGTTATAGCTAGAAGGAAAATGTTATATCTTAAACCGTAGATATAAAAAGCTACTCACACACACACACACACACACACACACACACACAACCCTCTGCAATAATTTGTTCCCAAGATACCTCCTTTGAAATGTCTGTTTTCTTGGCAAGTTTATCATAAAAAGAATTGTAATAGGAAAAGGCAAAGATATTGTGCCCCCAAATGTATTGATACCTATAAGAATCATGGACTCATATCATCTGGATACTATTAAAATGTTGCTAATGTTTGATTCTATGGGCTTTGAAAGATTATTGTGTAAAATCTCCTTCATATTGGCATATGTATCAAGTATATTTGTCCAAATTTCCCTGTTAAAAATGTATAAAGAAGATTAATGTCTTGTCTTATTTGGTCTCATTTGAATAAGAAAGCCAGAGTACAACCTGTGGAGTCAGTCTTCAGGTGTTTTCTACCATCTCTTTGAGACAAATTCCCTCTTTAATTTGAAACATCACTAAGTAAGATAGACTAGCTGCCCAATGAGCTCAATGCACCTATCTCTGCTTCCCATCTTGACTGGCTTTGGAACAATCGAACACAGATCCTTATGCTAACAAGTAAGTGCTTAAGTAGTAGAGCCAAACCCTTCAGTACCTTTCTAAGAAATAATTGTTATTTGGTATCAGAGTCTAAGATTGAATTTACATTTCTAAACATAGCAAGAACATTGTAGTTTATTTCCATGCAAGTAATTTAATAAAGTCAAATTTGCTACCCAAGAGAAGAAATCATTTTATTAATTATTCTACCTATCCTACTTGGGATATTTTTAATGGGAAATACAAATGAGGAATGACGTTTAGATTCTAAATTCCACCATCTTCTCTTGAGGAATAATTATTGTTCTTTATTCTTCCTTTCATTCCAGTTGAAAGAATTCAGATTCAGTGGGATGAGGTGCAAGAACAGTTGCAGAACAGGAGACAACAGTTGAATGAAATGTTAAAGGATTCAACACAATGGCTAGAAGCTAAGGAAGAAGCTGAACAGGTTATAGGACAGGCCAGAGGCCATCTTGACTCATGGAAAGAAGGTCCTCACACAGTGGATGCAATCCAAAAGAAGATCGCAGAAACTAAGGTTAGTATAAAACATAGCTTTTATAAAGCATACTTGTTATAGTAAGTGAAAGCATGCCATAGATTAAAATTTAATTGTTTTTTAGTGACAATTACATTGAAAAATGAACAGTGAAATTCTTGCTTGTATTTGTTTGATTGCTTTTTTCTTTTGGAGACAAATCTCAAACTAAATATCCTCAAGATTACAGATGAGACACAGTACAGGTTAGAGGAAAACTGAAGGCCCATTGCAATCTTAAAGTTAATTTTCTTTTTGTATTATGTGCAGAGTTTTTTAGTTTTGTTTTGTTAATACAGGTCTTACATAGCCTGTTCTTGCCCTCACTTCTGATCTTCCTGCATACACCCCATAAAATTAGAAGCATATATTTTGCCACCATGCTAAATTTCTGCTGGGGGTTGAATTCAAGATTTCCTGATGCTAGACAAGCACTCTATTCAGTGAGATAAATCCCTGCTTATCACCCAGGTTTTACACCACATCATTCTTTTAAGAACATTTCAAAGATAATATGCACACCATACTACCATAGTAATATGAAGTTAACTTAATATTCATCATTACTTTCTTCCTAGGAAAAGTAATAGATACATTCCCCCTTATATCTCACTTGCTCTCACTTGAGAAGGGAGGGAGTGGGCATCAGAAAATGTATTCTTGTATTCTCACTTTCTTCCCCCTTTCTCTAACTTTAGCACAGCATTTTCTGTGTCTCTTATTCTTCTTTTCTCTTACTTTTAAAAAGTTAGAAATATATTTCTACTTAATAGTTTAGTACTCTCTAGGGTAAGATGAAATGGTAAAGAAAGAAAGTGCATGATACCTTTAACAAGTACCATGCATGATGCTTTATATACATTTGATCATTTCACATCTTATATTTATTAGCCATCTGACACATTAAATGCTAAACAGTGGATATTGTTAATAGATTTTTTTAACCAGTGATATAATATGGTTATAAAGTAGTATGATTGGATATTTGATTAAAAACTCTCCACTGTTTTTTTTCCCACTCTGTCAGAAAGTCTTTCTGGTAGACAAGGATCTAAATCTGACACATGTTATATTATCTAAGAAAAAAATACAATTTTCTTGAGTAATGTCTTTTTTCATTTCTAAAATATCTCATATCCAAAGCAGTATGTTTATATTATGTTAAGTTGTGTTGAGAAATAAAACCTGATATATCAAGAACATAATAACAGTTAATAATAATTGATTTGTTACTAAAAGTCAATTAGAACCCGATAAATCCTTTTCTCCAATCTCTGTCCAACTGGTCACTTGGGGATAAACTTTTCCAGTTCTTTCAAAACTATTGTTTTAAAAATATGGGTAGCCCTAAAGCCACTGAGAATTTTATGGAAGGCCTAGGATTTCTACCATATCTCACTGACCAGATCTTTTTCCCAGTTAATTTCAGACACATTGACTGGTATTAATAAGCTTTTAGCCAATCTTCATCAAAGCTGCATTGTTAGAGGATCTAAGCTGCTGTGAAGTTAAGATCTTTGACATACAAAACTTCTGGAAGGCCAAGTGGGATTTTAAGACTCATTATTCTCCCTGTTATCATTAATTTCCTGGCACAGATACATAACTACTTTCTAATAATTGTTTTCTTAATTCTTGGTCTGAATATTTGAAATTCAAACCACATGATTATTTTTGATTGCTCTGTTCTTAACAATAAGCTAGTATACTATGAATTTCAAAGATCATAAATAAAAAGGATTAATAAATATAAAATTATCAAGAAGAGAGTTTGACATAGAGGAGGAATAAACAAAAATGAGATATAAGTAATGCTGCATTTGACTTTAAAGGATGACAATTGAAAAATAATATTACCCTGAAACAATCCTAACGGTGTGTCAGGAATTATTAGGGTGTAATAAGTAGCTGTTTTAAAAGACTAAAAGAAAAGAAAATATGTAAGACACAAACAAAACAGTCTATATATCTGAACAGATGTTTTTAAGAGACCTAACAACATAAGATTTTATTATAATTACTAACTTTTTCACGACTTTTAAAAAAGGTTTTGAGTAGTCTTCTGTCTACTTCATAAAAACGACTTGGCCATTATCTATAAAAATTTTAGGCATTCTTGTCTGCTTTTAGAAATTTAAAGATGGGCATGGCTGTCACAGTAAACATATGAACATAAGGCAGATGATAACGATGGCCAAAACGTTAATGTACCCAGAAACCTCCTCCCCTGGATGATATAAATGAATACTAATATCCTTTTGCTAATACTAAAGTTGAGTGTTTGTTCTATGCTAAAAACAGTGTTAGTCATTTTACACTCACTCTTTTAATTGGGTCTCTCAGTCATTTCTTATGAAAAGTGCTCCTTTTTAGTAGCATGCAGAGAAGACTGAGGCTGGTGATGTTCAGTAACTTCCTTTGATAGGAGGAGGGATATGAAACAGGAATTTATAGCAATGATTCTTGTATATGACTTCACAGATTTTCTTTTCCACATACTTTCTGTGTAAATGAAATAAATTGATAAAAACATCATGAGGTTCAGAAAGACAACAGTAATTATTAATGGACAAATAAGATATTATTGATAAGCCAACTAACTGAAAAAGAAAGTAACTAAATGGTGTAATATGGGAACATTTTCACAGTATTTTCTACTCTGAAAAACTGATGATAATTTCAAATTATATTCATTTAAATGAAACTACTATTTTTAATTCTTTGCAAAATTAGGGAACAAATAAAAGAGAGATCTTTTCTTAGCTAAATGTGTTCTTTCTACTGAATGATGCTGGCAGGCTTATCACTTACAATTTTCTTTTAAGAATTTCTTTTGGAAATAAATACAAGCAGATACTGGATAAGCTGATCTACATATTTCTCCTCATAAAGTATTGCTACATTTGTTTTGCTCTGATTCCAAGAGAACCTACTAGTCTTCTAAGGCCCTTATCAGATTTGGAGAGCTGTGGTTATAGCAGTCAGTGTCCATTGCTGCCCCATTCTGATGCTGATCCAGTCTACTCTTAGTAAAGAGCAGTAAATGGTTACAAATGCTAACACAAGTCTTTGACCAATTTTTGTGGTCTTTCAAGACAGGGTTACTCTGGATTAACAGCCTTGGCTATCCTTGAACTCACTATAGAGACCAGGATAGCCTCAAACACAGAGAGATCCACCTGCTCGTTGCCAGGATTAAAGGCATGTATCACCATGCCCAGCAACATTTTTAGTACTTTAACCAAATAACCATACTTGAATTCTACTGATCTTGATTCCTGGCAATGTGGATGCATTATTGATTTTTAATCTCTAATCTCTTCTAACCATTATGTACACCATTAATTATCATAATAATGTATATAATTTATTAAAATTCTGAATTTTCAGTTTAGTGTTATCACATGATTTTCCACAGTTTTATACATTTTAGTCATTATCATTTTTAATTCTCCATAGCATTTTACTTAGCTCCATCTTTAACTCTTACCTCTCTGGTTTGATATTTTTAAACTATCCAACTCTTGGTTTAAAGAATAATGGGAAGCAATTGTAAAAATAATACGATATTCACATAGTAGAAATCACATGTGAAATGGCTTCTGGGAAAGCTCATCTTAAAAACATGTTCAGGATAGAAGGAAACAGCAGTAGGAGAACACTGTTCAGGCAGAAAAGAGACTCCAGATGGTCTATTCTATGAATTACTAATTAGTGGGTTATGATAAACTATACATAATCTATTTGTACATTCTCTCTTTGCTGTATTAATCATTAATTTCCTGAAACAAAGATGTGCATTTGGTATTCAGATAATTTAATTAACCACATCTTATTTGACCTTCTTAGGGTTGGTATAAATATGCTCGCTTTCAAGAGACAGACTTTACAAAACAAACACCCCCCAAAACAAAACACACACACACACACACATGCACACACACACACGATTCAACACTAAACAAAATACCTGCCAATAAGCCGTAACAGAATCCTATGAGAGACAATGACATTTAGAACTTTCAAAAAAAAAACCAAAACTAGTATGCCAATGGCACCTGAAACTGCCAGCACTGACCATCCTAGGATTTATTTCACTTGGAACTATTTTGGTTGAGGTCACAGCCTATTCACCAGGCTATGATTGGACCAAACTTGGCAGTGAAATCTTTGGAAAAATTATTTCTTGATCATTTTGAACTTTCTTTTCCAGTGGCAATAAAAATTTGGCCAGGCTCACACTTTCCATTTATTTCTCTCCCTTCAGCTCCTGAAAAAGAAATTCCTTTTTTTGTCTGCTCTGTGATTGCTTTTGTGTCAAATTCAGCATAAAATCTTTTCAAACGTAACGGTATTAGCTGTTTTGTGCTTGGGTGAGCTAAGAGTACATGAATTCAATAGAGAAGTGAAATCTTGTTGTGCCTTGCTGATTTGTCTATTTAATACTTGAAACTATTTGAAGGGAGAAATCTAATAACTTTCAATTATTAAATAAACATTTCCTAAGCTGAAAAAGCCTATATTTTCAATGTATCTTTTACTGGACCATAGATACATTATAATTGTAATTAATTTTCTTACTAAAACCTGTTCTTTTTTCTATTTTATTGGATATTTTAAGTTTTTATATATCAAATATTATCTCCTTTCTCTGTTTGCCCTCTGGAAACCCCTTATTTCATCCCCCCTCTGCCTGCTTCAATGAGGGTGCTCCCCCACCCACCTACCCAATCTCACCTCACTGCCCTGGCATTCTCCTATATTAGGGCATTAAGACTTCACAGGAGCAAGGTCCTCTCCTATTGATACCAGACAATGCCATCCTCTGCTACATATGTGGCTGGAGTCATGTGTCCTCTTTGTTTGGTGGCTTAGTCCCTGGGGGCTCTGGGGGATCTGGTTGGTTGATATTGTTGTTCTTCCCATGAAGTTGCAAACCCTTTCAGCTCCTTTATAGAAAAACTTGTTCTATAATGTACCTACACTAGGCACCTTCAAAATCACAAATTATTTTAGTGGGAAATAAAGAAATCAGGGGAAATTATATGATTAACTTGAAGTGTACATTATTAATTTATGTGTGTGGGGGGAGGTGAAACTTACATGAGACAGTATTTTATCTATATCATAGGTATGTACAATGATAGAATGTGAAATTTATATGTTAGGCATACACATTTTGATATGTATATTTATATATGTATACATATATGTATATTAGAGTTACACAATTGACTGAAACTAGTAGTTTGACAATGTGATTTCTAATCTAATAATAAGAAATATTGTCTAAGATTATCTGTTCAGAACCTACCATCTGGTCATGCATTTTTAAACCATCCCTTTATTCTTGTGTAACACTGCCAAATAAGTAAGAATCAATAAGCTATTAGTACTTTTCTTTTTTTTTTTTTAGCTTATTAAGACTTTTTTTTTTAATTCGATATATTTTTTATTTACATTTCAAATGATTTCCCCTTTTCTAGCCCCCCCACTCCCCAAAAGTCCCGTAAGCCCCCTTTTCTCCCCCTGTCCTCCCACCCACCCCTTCCCATTTCCCCGTTCTGGTTTTGCCGAATACTGCTTCACTGAGTCTTTCCAGAACAAGGGGCCACTCCTCCTTTCTTCTTGTACCTCATTTGATCTGTGGATTATGTTTGTGGTATTCTAGTTTTCTAGGCTAATATCCACTTATTAGTGAGTTCATACCATGATTCACCTTTTGAGTCTGGGTTACCTCACTTAGTATGATGTTTTCTAGCTCCATCCATTTGCCTAAGAATTTCATGAATTCATTGTTTCTAATGGCTGAATAGTACTTCATTGTGTAGATATACCACATTTTTTGCATCCACTCTTCTGTTGAGGGATACCTGGGTTCTTTCCAGCATCTGGCAATTATAAATAGGGCTGCTATGAACATAGTAGAGCATGTATCCTTATTACATGGTGGGGAATCCTCTGGGTATATGCCCAGGAGTGGTATAGCAGGATCTTCTGGAAGTGAGGTGCCCAGTTTTCGGAGGAACCGCCAGACTGATTTCCAGAGTGGTTGTACCAATTTGCAACCCCACCAGCAGTGGAGGAGTGCTCCTCTTTCTCCACACCCTCTCCAACACCTGCTGTCTCCTGAATTTTTAATCTTGCCATTCTGACTGGTGTAAGGTGAAATCTCAGGGTTGCTTTGATTTGCATTTCCCTAATGACTAATGAAGTTGAGCATTTTTTAAGATGCTTCTCCACCATCCGAAGTTCTTCAGGTGAGAATTCTTTGTTTAACTCTGTACCCCATTTTTAATAGGGTTTTTTGGTTTTCTGGAGTCTAGCTTCTTGAGTTCTTTGTATATATTGGATATTAGCCCTCTATCTGATGTAGGATTGGTGAAGATCTTTTCCCAATTTGTTGGTTGCCGATTTGTCCTCTTGATGGTGTCCTTTGCCTTACAGAAACTTTGTAATTTTATGAGGTCCCATTTGTCAATTCTTGCTCTTAGAGCATACGCTATTGGAGTTCTGTTCAGAAACTTTCTCCCTGTACCGATGTCCTCAAGGGTCTTCCCCAGTTTCTTTTCTATTAGCTTCAGAGTGTCTGGCTTTATGTGGAGGTCCTTGATCCATTTGGATTTGAGCTTAGTACAAGGAGACAAGGATGGATCAATTCGCATTCTTCTGCATGCTGACCTCCAGTTGAACCAGCACCATTTGTTGAAAAGGCTATCTTTTTTCCATTGGATGTTTTCAGCCTCTTTGTCGAGGATCAAGTGGCCATAGGTGTGTGGGTTCATTTCTGGATCTTCAATCCTGTTCCATTGATCCTCCTGCCTGTCACTGTACCAATACCATGCAGTTTTTAACACTATTGGTCTGTGGTATTGCTTGAGGTCAGGGATACTGATTCCCCCAGACTTTCTTTTGCTGCTGAGAATAGTTTTAGCTATCCTGGGTTTTTGAACATCAATGCAAAAATACTCAATAAAATTCTTGCCAACCGAATCCAAGAACACATCAAAATGATCATCCACCATGATCAAGTAGGCCTTATCCCAGGAATGCAGGGTTGGTTCAATATACGGAAATCCATCAATACAATCCACTACATAAACAAACTCAAAGAAAAAAAAAACACATGGTCATTTCATTGGATGCTGAAAAGGCATTTGACAAAATTCAGCATCCTTTCATGCTTAAAATCTTGGAAAGAACAGGAATTCAAGGCCCATACCTAAACATAGTAAAAGCAATATACAGCAAACCGGTAGCCAGCATCAAACTAAATGGAGAGAAACTTGAAGCAATCCCACTAAAATCAGGGACTAGACAGGGCTGCCCCCTTTCTCCTTATCTTTTCAATATTGTACTTGAGGTACTAGCTCGGGCAATTCGACAACATAAGGAGGTCAAAAGGCTACAAATTGGAAAGGAAGAAGTCAAACTATCATTATTTGCAGATGACATGATAGTCTACCTAAGTGACCCAAAAAACTCCACTAGAGAACTCCTACAGCTGATAAACAACTTCAGCAAAGTGGCAGGTTATAAAATCAACTCAAGCAAATCAGTGGCCTTCCTATACTCAAAGGATAAGCAGGCTGAGAAAGAAATTAGGGAAATGACCCCCTTCACAATAGCCACAAACAGTATAAAGTATCTTGGGGTGACTCTTACCAAACATGTGAAAGATCTATATGACAAGAACTTCAAGACTCTGAAGTAGGAAATGGAAGAAGACCTCAAAAAATGGGAAAACCTCCCATGCTCATGGATCGCCAGAATCAATATAGTTAAAATGGCCATTTTGCCAAAAGCAATATACAGATTCAATGCAATACCCATCAAAATTCCAACTCAATTCTTCACAAAGTTAGAAAGAGCAATTATCAAATTCATCTGGAGTACTTTTCTTCTTAAAGCACTAGGACACCAGTAAACTTAAAACATAGAGAGCATACCTTATATATCTCTGATACAACATAACTAACATCAGGGCACTGTCCCGTTACTCACACATATATTTAAGACAGAGTTTCCATGTCTTGCTCTCCTTTATACTCTGACCACACCATTATTTTATCTAGATGACATTCGCAGTTTAACTTCTTCAGTATTTGAAACTGTACTGTGATGACTCTCTAAATCCACTCCTACACACACACACACACAAAATAATTGAAGAGAGTTGTAGAAATTCTCCTCTAAACTCAGAAAATTAACAAAAAATATAATCTCTGGCATATTATGTGCTGTAAAAAATATAGGAAGAATCTCAAATCAGTAGCCCCATTTCCTATCATTGGAAACTGCAAAAAGAAGAAAATTTTGTTATCATAAATACTAGATGCTATAGTGGAAATAACAAAAGAAAGAAAATAAATTTGATACAGAAAGATTTAGAACTATGTTTATGTATAACAAACAGAACTCTTTTTGCTAAAAGAAAAAAAGAAAAAGTCTCAAATTGCTAATTATAGGTATGAGAAAGCATATTGTTAATAATTTTATATAAATACAATTAAATATTAAAAATGTTATGAACAACTGAAAAAAATAACACAATTAAATTGTAATAAGTAAAGAAAATGATAGTTTTACATTTACCCACAGTGAAAGATGCAGGTCCAGGGGGCTTCAAAAGTGAGTTCTACCATGCTTTTAAATAATAATAAATCTCCATCTTTTACAAACTCTTCTGAAAGTAGAATAATACTTCTCATTGAAACATAGTATAATAAATAAGAATAATGCGGTAAAAATGCAGTGAAATAAGTTCTATCACTCATAATAGCATGGATGAACTTAATGGACTTACACTAAATAAAATCAGTCAGGTATAGAAAGCTAAATGTCTTAGTATACCATGTGAATTTATATATGGACTCTCATCACTCCAAACTTATGCAAGTAGAGACAAGCATGACAATGACAAGGGTCTTGAGGTATTCTGGTGGAGATCTTGGTGTTTCAGTTAGAATGTATAAGCACTCAAAATTTATTCTACAGCATGCTGATATGGTTACTAATAAAATATCATATATGTCTGAATCATTTTAACTCCATATTTCAAATTCTCTAATACAAAAAATAGTGAATATTATATGAGGTAGTAGATTAGACTAATTACCTTAGCCATCATGTTTTATCTTATAAATGTATATAATTTCATTTGTTGATTAAAAGTAAATATTTTAATTAAAATAAGCAAAGCTTAATAGTTTACAAAACATAACCTATTCCAGGATGGAATTTGAAACTAAACACAAAGTCTTAAACTTTAAGAGCTGGAGTGATGGCTCAGGCGTTAAGATCACTTATAGTGTGATCATGAGTGTTTGGATCCCAGCATCCATGTAACAAGTTGAATATCTAACAATTGCCTATCTTTCCAGTTTAAAAGGAGCAGAAAGAGGACCACTGTAGTTTGCTAGATTCCACCCTACTTGAGAAAAACAAGCCAAATTCAGTGGTGGAATCCTGTTTCAAATGCATAGATAGAGCGTTAAATTAGGACAACTATTGTCATCCTCAGGCCTACATAAGCATGTGCAAAGCTGCACACCCATCCACTTGCCTGTACACACACACACACACACACACACACACTAAAATTTAAAATATTTCAGAAAAATATAGAAGTACAAAAGTTGTTAGGCATTATTTTCTTAGATGCAACACCAAAATGAAGGTAATAAAAGGCAAATCCTCAACTAAGGAAACTAGAAGAGCTGAGAACCACGTAAAGAAACGTTTGACATCCTTAGTCAAACACAAATCAAAACAACCCTGAGATTCTACCTCACACCAGTCAGAATGGCTAAGATCAAAAGCTCAGGTGACAGCAGGTGCAGAGAAAGAGGAACATGCCTACACTGCTGGTGGGATTGCAAGATGGTGCAACCACTCTGGAAATCAATTTGGTGGTTCCTCAGAAAATTGGACATAGTACTACCTGAGGACCCAGCTATACCACTCAAAAGATGTTCCAACATGTAATAAGGGCACATGTTCTACTATCCTCATAGCATCCATATTTATAATATCCAGAAGCTGTAGAGAACCCAGATGTCCCTCAGCAGAAGAATAGATGCAGAAAGTGTGGTATATTTACACAATGGAGTACTACTCAGCTATTAAAATCAATGACTTCATGAAGTTCCTAGGCAAATAGATGGACTTAGAAAATATCATCTGGAGTGAGGTAACCCAATCCAAAAAGAACATATATGCTATGCATACACTAATAAGTGGATATTAGCCCAAAATCCCCTAATACCCAAAATACAATTCACAGACCAAATGAAGCTCAAGAAGGAAGACCAAAGTATAGGTGCTTCGGTCCTTCTTAGAAAGGAGGACAAAATACTCACAGGAGCAAATACAGAGACAAAGTGCAGAGCAAAGGCTGAAGGAAAGGACATCCAGAGACTGTCCCACCTGGGGATTCATCCCAGATATATCTACCAAACTCTGACACTATTGTGGATGCTAAGGAAGGGTTGCTAAAAGGAGCCTAATATAGCTGTCTCCTGAGAGGCCCAGCCAGAGCCTGTCAAATACAGATGTAGATGCTTGCAGCCAACCATTGTACTGAGTGTGTGGTCCCCAATGGAGGAGTTAAAGAAAGGACTGAAGGAGCTGAAGGGGTTT
This sequence comes from Apodemus sylvaticus, assembly GCF_947179515.1. NCBI lineage: Eukaryota > Metazoa > Chordata > Mammalia > Rodentia > Muridae > Apodemus > Apodemus sylvaticus. Next base: position 45,345,837 of record NC_067495.1, read on the forward strand.
GCAACCCCATAGGAAGAACAAAATATCAACCATCCAGACACCCCAGAGCTCCCAGAGACTAAGCTACCACCCAAGGAGTACACATGGAGAGACGCATTCCAGCCACATATGTAGCAGAGAATGGCTTTGTCTGGCATCAATGGGAAGAGAAGTTCTTGGTCCTGTGAAGATTCAGTTGATGCCCCAGTGTAGGGGAATCGTGGGTGGGGAGTGAGGGGTGGGTGGAAGGGTGAAGGAACTCCCTCACAGAAGCAGAGGGAGGGGGATAGGATAGGGTATTTCTGAGAGAAAGAGAAACCAGGTAAGGGCATAACACTTGAAATGTAAATAAATTAAAATAGATATAAATAATTTTAAAAAGCAAATTATACTTAATGAAAACAAAAACTTTTTTACTTCAAACGATGCCAATAAGTTAAAAGACACAGCAGTAGAGAAAATAATTTAAATAGTATGTGTAATGAGAAATGTATTCAAGAACATATATGAACTCTAATAACTCAACCAAAATACAAATTACCCAATTACAGAGACTGTTTTAATAGAAATTCTCCAAAGTAGACATCCTTAAACAAGTGATAATATAGTCATCATTAGTGATAAAAAAATATAAATGAAAAACAATAAAATGGTACTTTATATACATTAGCCAAAATAATGATTTCATACTATGAGAAGCAAAACAAGGATGGAGAATAATTGGAATCTTTACATATTTGATGAGTATTTCAAATGGTGAATATATTCAGATGTGGTAGGCCATACCTACAATCTAAAGGTAGAGTAGTACTGTAAGTTCAAATCTAGTATGGGCTACAAAACAAACAGGTTCTATAACAGCCAGAGTTATGTAATAAAACCTAGTCTCATGAAAATAAACAAATGAATGAATAAACGTGTAAGTAAAATTTAAAAAATGTCAAAGCAATGAGAAATATTCAGAAATGTACAAAGATATAAATATTAGTGTTCTGCTGCTAAATATATTCTCATCAAAAATAAAAGTAGACACAAACATTTATAACAAAGTATTAACTAATTAATGATAGTATTAATTATCATATTCAAGATGTATAATCAACTCATATCTCCACCAACAAATAAATACATAAACAGAATCTTGTACATGCAAAAATGTAATATTATTAAATGACAAAAATTCACTAGGAGGCTGATAGTGTAGGGTAGAAAAATCTCAAAGTCATTATGCCAATTCATATAACTAGTCAAAAATAACACTGTCTCTTTCTTTCTCTGGTTACATGTAAAACAAATTATAACTGAGGACAAACTGATAGTTTAAAGTTATTAATATGAGATGGAAAAGAGCTTATCTCAGAATTGTATTTTAGGAATGGTTTCACATCTATGTGACTCCAAATCAATAAAGTATACAGTTTCAATGAGTATATAATATGTGGATTATATATTGATAAATCTACCTTTTTCTGTTCTTTTTTAAAAATTTTATTTATTGAATATAATCTTCATTTACATTGCCAATGGTAAAATCTTTCCTGATTTCCCCCCTCCCCAAAGACCCCCAACCCCTCCTCCCACCTCCTGCCTCCACATATATGGCCCTCCACCCAACCTACTCCCACCCCCCTCAATTTCCCTTGAGCCTTTACCTGACCAAGGACCGCTCCTCCCACTGATGCACAACAAGGCCTTCCTCTGCCACATTTTTTGGCTGGAACCATGTGTACCTCCTTGGTTGATGGTTTAGTCCCTGGGAGTCTTGGGGCGTTTGGGTGGCTGAAATCATTGTTATTCCCATGGGACTGTAAACCCCTTCAGCTCTTCCATTGGGGACCCCATGCCCAGACCAATGGTTGGCTGCAAGCATCTGCCTATGTATTTGTAAAGCTCTGGCAGGGCCCCTCCTGAGACAATCATGGCATTCTCCTTTGGGTATACACTTCTTGTTGTCCATAGTAGTGACAGGGTTTGGTGAGTGTTTATAGGATGAATCCCCAGGTAGGGGAGTCTCTGGGTGACCTTTACTTCAGTCTCTGCTCCACACATTGTCTCCTTTATTGCTCTTGTGAGTATTTCGTTCCCTTTCTCAGAGGAACCAAAGCACCTCCACTTAAGCCCTCCTTCTTCTTGAGCTTCCTGTGCTGGGTGAATTGTAACTTGTTTATTTTGAGCTTTTGGGCTAACATCCACTTATCTGTGAGTGCATACTATGTGTGTTCTTTTGTGATTGGGTTACCTCACTCAGGATGACACTTTCTAGGACCACAAACCAGGCTGTATACACCAGCTGATATGAAGCTCCTAACACATATATAGTAGAGAACTTCCTGGTCTGACAGTCAGAGAAGATGGAGGCCCCAGGGAGTTTAGAGCTCTGGTGTAGGGGGGCATCCTCATGGAGACAGGAGGCAGAGAGATATGGGATGTGGAATAGTCGGAGGGTGGAGTGGGAGAGGAATAAAATCTGGAATGTAAAGAAGAAAGATTAAATATTTTTTAAATATATATCCACACTTCATGAAGACTACAGGGGCTTTTTCCTAATTTTTAAAGTGCAGATATTTGGTCTCATGACAAAAGATATTTGTGAATGTAAAATAACCCATAGAAATTTAAAAATTACCTAGAAATCTGGGTATAGTGGTAGAAGAAAATGTTACTGTCTGGTGAGTTCTGATAATCTTCCGGGGGGCAGTTTCTACAGGAACACTTCCACACCCTTTCAACCATACTTCTCTTAGAATTCTGGGTTATATGGATGATTTGTTAATTACAACACTGCTTAAGCCTTTTAATAAAGTCAGCAAATTAAAGCGAGAGCTCAAATAAAGAGAATGCTTTCCAAATGTCATAATGAAATTAAGGTAATGAAGTACTTGGAGGACTCTCCTCCCATCCTTTTTTATAAAACTTATTCCAAAGAAGCTGAAAGAGAAATGGGGCCTGAAAGTAAAGAGAGGAAAAAATAAATTGTATGCCATTAGTTTAATTATAAAAATTCATTACATGAAGCCATGTAAGACAGAAAATAATGGAACTCTAATGGGTTGGCCGATAACACATTTACTAGCCTGCACTCAGCTTGTAGTCATTGTTGAAAGGACAAAAATGTAGCAGCACTGGTATGGAGCCCTCAAAGCTGTTGAAAAGATTAATCATTTCCAGTAAGCTGGAAAATGAGGGCCATTTTCTTAAATAGTATCCTGTATGGAATGTTACCTTAGGAAACAGAATTGTTTGGTAATGTCAAAGGTTTAATGGATGAGTCTTAGAGTTAATGGTGAGAAGCTTTACATTCTAAATAGCTTCCTTGCACATATTTTAACATTTTTATTATAAATCCATAAAGGATTTTATAGGTCATTTTAATTCACACAAGAAAGAAATGAATTAACTTTCTTTTCCCAATAAAGATTTATAGAACACTAATTCATATTTATAGCTAAATTGTTTAGTGATTTTAAAGAACCAAGCAAATATAATCTTTTTCTGCTCTCTATGAACATTCTACTTTGAGTTGCACAATAATTTCCCAACGATGGCATAATTGTTGAGGAAAAAAATGTCCTTCAAATTTCAATTACTGCAGATAAAATTACTTTTCTTAAATTTATTTATATGTAAATCATATGCAAATACACGATGAAATCTGAGTCTAGATACCTGTACTTTTGTGATATTTCTTTCATAGATTTTAGCAAATTGAAAAAGTATGTCAAATGTAGGGACTTTTTATTGTTAAGTAAACATTTGTGAATTTGCAATAGGAAATAAAATTTAACAAATGTTAAATGTGGATATGTAGGTATGCTATATATGTTTGTGGTCTGTCTTAACAGGGAGGGGATTTGGATTTTATCAGGGGGGAATGGATTTATTCATAAAATTTACTCACATTTTTCAATAACTTAGTTGGTGAATACTTTTACACACCAACTAGCCTTGCCTACTACATATAGTTGCAAAAAGTTAGTTCAGGCACAAAAATTCAGAGAACCACACATTCACACACCCAGGAGTACCATAAAAGCACTAGACTGGAAGCAAAGGACCTGGTACAACCCTGTGCCCGGTGTATGCTGTGCCCATCTCTGTGAGTTCACATAACCTTCATTCATGTTGTTTAGAGGGCCTTGTTTATTGACGTTTTCCATCCCCTCTGATTATTATATTCTTTTCTTCTTTTTTTTCTGCAGAATTCTCTGAGCACTAAAGGGAGGGATTTTGATGGAGACACCCCCTTTACAATTGTGTGTTCCAGGGTCTTTATCTTTCTGCATAATATCTAGCTGATAAGAATAATATTTTAACTATATTTGTTCCTATCTGCTGCAGAAGGAAGTTTTCTGATGATAGCTGAATAGCAATGATCTATGCATATAACAGAATATCATTAGGAGTCATTTTTTTTCTTTTTTTTTTTTTAAGATCAGTATCATTTGGTTTTATGCTAGGTCCCTGGATTATCTAGTCACAGATTCTTGGTCAATCAAGCAGTGTTGGCTAAGGGTTTCATTTTGTAGGGTGGGCAGACCACAGGTAAGAGATGGCTTTTAAGATAAAGTATCTTGCTTTAAAAAGTAAGACGTGGTTTTAATTATGTATTTATTAAAACCTTTATATTCTGTATTTGTAAGCCTACATATTTATACCCTGATGATAGGTAATCATAGCATGTGTTTAATAGTTTGATCTTTTTTAATTTTTATTAACTTGGGAAATAATAATAAGGCTATTTATCTGAGTTTTGAACTGAGTTTATTACTAGTGATAGAGCTAGAAATATAGGTAATATGCTTTCTTTTAAAATGCAAATGCAGTTTTCTGTCTAATAAGGTATTTTGCATCTTGAAATACATTACTTTTGTCAGTTTAAGTTTAGCTTAAATAATAAGAAATTGAAAGGTAATTTTGTGTCTTAGGAATTTTCTAGAAAATGGAGGCGTTCATAGGGTTGTTTCACATTTAAACAGCTTTTACTTAGTATGGAATCTGCAAGGTAGAAGTAGATGCTATTTCTTGATTATCAATTTATCAGTTATTAATAAAGAAGTTTGGAAGAAAGACCGACATTTCGCAAGGATATATTTTATCTGCTTTTCATACCAATGACCATGTTTTGTGCCAAAAGAAACTCTTTTGTTTTCCTCTCTCTCCCCTTTACTTCACTCTTTTTTCTCTACCATTTTCACAGCACTTTAGTATGTAAATAGCTGGGTAAACTGAAAGTATTTGCTATATACAAGTGCCATTATTTTGTTGATTCTAAAATCGTATATTCTAGTTAAGAAATGTTGGATTTTATAAAATCTCTTAACTTTTTAAGGAATAGGAGTGTAGTCAAATGCACTGAATTATACCAAAATTATCAAGATATTATTTTGTTTAAGCATTATACTAACATGAAACACAAATTATAAAATTATTTTTTTCCTTTCACACATTTCTATAATAGCTAATTCATCAGTTCATACTGATTTTTTTTAAAAAAAATTCCAGGTCAAAACTATCTTCTCTTTTTCCATAATAACACACTGGTTGTATTTTTGTTTGTTTAAGCAGTGAGGATTGAACCTGGGTCTTGTATTAGCACCCTACTGCTGAGTTATAGACACAGCCCAATCATGTTCTCTTCCCCATGAATATTGTGCACATTTATTCTTTATTTTCTAATATCCCTGTTTTAGTTTTAATTTTATTGCTATGAGGAAATACCATGACCTCAAAAACTCTTATAAAGAAAGATATCTAATTGGAACTGTTTTACAGTTTCAGGGGTCTAATCCATTATCTTTATGGTGGGAAGCATGGCAGCACATGGGCAGTCATGGTGCTGGAGAAGGAGCTGAAAGTTCTACATGCTGATCTGCAGGGAACAGAAGGGAATTATGTGCCACAATGGGTATAGCCTGAGCATATAGGAAACCTCAAAGCCTACCCCTTTAGTGGCATACTTCATCAAACAATGTCATGCCTACTACCAAAATCCACACTTTCAAATAGTGACTGAGCCAATCGGCCAAGCATTCAAACACACGAGTCTGTGTGGGGCACACCTATTCAACCTTCCACAATCTCCTAAGCAAATAGTAAAATTACTCTTTGCATAAATTTTCTTAATCTTATAATACATTTGTCTTTTTGAATATTTTGTTAGGATAAATTATAAGGAGGGCAAGTATGAGGCTATCGCTTGGTATCTATTGCTAAAATGTCATAACATTATGTTTCCAAAAAATAGAATATAATAATTTTACTAGTTTCCCCATATAAATTTTTGTTTACTATCATAAAATTGTAACTTCTCAATTTAACACATTTATATTACTTGAAACTTAAGTTTTTCTCTTTGATAAAAAGATTTTATTCTGCCACTTTAAGTTGCCTTTTCATATTTCTTTGTTCATACCTCAATAGTTTAATCTGCCTCATTGTACCAGCCTTGATGGACATTAAATTGTCCAAAAAATTATGAAAAACACAGGAGTTATTTGGTTTAGAAAGAATTTTATGTCTTGTCTTATATTTGAATATTAAAGTACAGGATCTTTAAAATATTATCTTTTAGAAACCATGGAGTAACAGTACTTTTTTTGTTCAACATTTACTGTATGCAGAGTTCATTAAATGCCAGTAGATGGCACTAATTACATAAACAATTCAACAAGTTAATGACAACAGAAGAAAGGCCTGTTTTTGTGTTTAGATTTTGCTATATGTTACATGCTCAGCAATTACTGCTGAGTTTTTTTATAGTTTATACTCTCTTGTGACAAAAACAATTGAGCTTATTTTAGTCTCAATTTAGTGGCACTAAATTGAAGTGTCTACAAGGAGTCAATGCTCAAGATCCTGCATTTGAAATGTTGTCATGGAAAACATCTTAACTTATATCACTACAGTTGAGTGACTGACATGACAGATTAAAAACAATTGTGAAGACATGTTATAGCCTGAAGAATCAGGAACTATTTATAAAATATTTAAAGATGCCCCATTTAGAGATGTCTGGATAAAAAGTGACATGATTTTCTTTCCTATACACACCTATAGCAGTTGGCCAAGGACCTCCGCCAATGGAAGATAAGTGTAGACTTGGCAAATGATTTGGCGCTGAAACTTCTTCGGGACTATTCTGCTGATGATACCAGAAAAGTACACATGATCACAGAGAATATCAATACGTCTTGGGGAAACATTCATAAAAGGTAAGAACTACTTTATTTCTAAGACTATTTTTAGCTGTAATGGAGGGTCAGTGACCTTTGATAGACCATACCATCCCATTAATGACATACACCAATTCAACTCAAAAGCCTGGCTTGCTGTCCTGTTTTAATGAGGAGAAGCCTGGGATTTGGTGAAGTGAAATGATTTGCTTCCATTCACAAAGACAATGATAGAACTAAGCAGTTAACTAAAAAGAAACTTCAGGAAGCAGAGAAAGAACAGTGGAAAGGATCAGGACCATGACTTCTTGAGATCATGTATAGAGTGAGCTACCTTCTTCACTTAGGCCCCAGCTTTGAACATTTCAATCTTCTTCCATTAATGCTAACAGAGTTTGAACCAATGAGTGATTGCTCTATGAGATGACAAACCTCTGTCATCTTCTTAGCTCCCAATGCCTAGATTCAATAGACACCAATCAAGACTTGATATGCAAACCCATTACAAAAATTAATGGCTCTGAGAGACACCACCTCTTAACAATAGGTCCTATCTTCATATCAATTATTTGAAGTCTAGTATGTTTTTTGTTCATTAATACTGCTTGCAAATATTAATAAAACATGAATCATATAAGCAATTATTTTGTATTTGTCTCACACATTACTCTAAAGTCCATAAGGGTGTCTTTTTGACACAACCCCTCATCCTTAAGCAGATTATATAATCAGGAGTTAGTAAATATTTGCAGAATCAGGATTCTTTCTGCATGAAGATTTACTTTCAGTGTGCTGTAATATGTTAATTATTGTTGGGCTGTTATTTTTAATTGTGCCAGAAAACAAAGGCAAAGAAAAAAATATTGCCCATATAATGAGGAGCAGGACGACAGGGAAAGCTAAATCCCAGAAGATAACATGAATTACTGAAAAAGTCAGTAAGGCAATTTTAATTTGGAGAAAAATGTTAGCATGGAGGAGAAAAATAAAATTGATTTTAAACTAAGAGGCAAAAGTCTTAGGAGTAATGAGCTATTTATATGCAAATCTGAACTGGGGGTGGAAAGTGAAAATTCCTGGGGAGCTTGATTTAAGCTGGTGACCACAGAAATAGAGCACTGAATTCCAGAAAGAAGATTCAAGCTAAGGTTGAGAAGTTACACTGGAACCCTTTCAAAAAGACCCTAGTGAAGAAAGAACAGGTTTTAATATGAAGCTGGTTCAGTTGCTATTTCTTCTCAGGACAAGATTGAGTCAATCTTCTTTTTCTTTTTCTTTCTTTCTTTCTTTCTTTTTTTCTTTCTTTCTTTCTTTCTTTCTTTCTTTCTTTTTTTTTTTTGAGTCAATCTTCTGTAAGTGCAGATGTGCTGTTTTTGCTAAGTCATGACATAGTAGGCTTATAAACAAGTATCTAGATAAAAACAATTGGTATTAGAAAGTCAACCAATACAAGACCTGGTACATCCTTTTCCACTGAGCCAGATAAGGCAACCTGGTTAGGGGAACATGATCTACATACAGGCAACAGTCAAGAACAGACCCCACTCCAGTTGTTGGAACACTAGAGTGTATTGTTTCTGGGAGGGAGCTGTCTTACACTCTCAGAGGAGAAGTGAAGCAGGGAGAGGGGCTCTAAGAGAGGAAGCGGGAGAGGAGAGGAGAGGTTGCAGATCAGGATGTAAAGTGAATTAACAGATTAATTAATGGAAAAAGTCAACCATTAGATGTCAGCAGAAAGCACTGAGAAGAAGATTCTCAAACAGATGTTACTCTGGGAAATGGCGTTAAGATCAAGTGTTAATGTAATGAGTTTTAGGAATATAAATGAGGAATGAACTAAGAGGAAAGCTTGTTCATGGTACAAAATTAGAGCTTTAGGGGCTGCTCTAGGCCATTTACTCTGTTTTCTTTTTTTTCACGGATGCTTCTTTTTATAAACTCATGGCCCATGATGCTCTAGCTGTCCCAGTTCTTTTGACACCTTATTAGAGTTTTGATTCTACATGGAAATGGCTTTTGGTTTATATTTGTTGCCTTCATTCCGTAAAAATATCAACTTAGGAAGTAATAAATTACTTCCCCAATGAGTAAAATGAAGTCTATTTTTTATCTCAGCTTATATTCTCAGCCCATGCACTATATACAAATGTATTGAGCTACTTTTGATTCCTGCTTTATCTTCCCTGCTTTTGTCTCTACTATTTATACCCTTTGGGAAGTGTAGCTTTGCATTTTCAGTGTGATGACTACCTGTCAACATTTTCAGCTGAAGAAGCTCCTCTGAGTTTTATGCCTGTATATCCCACTCTTTCCTTTCCACTCTAATTTCCCACAGGAACTTGTCATTGAATACAACCCAAACCAAACTCATCTTTGCCCTTGGTCAACATTTTATTCCAGATGAAACCAATTTCTTTTCCTATGATTCCTAAGCAATGAACACTCCACCTCATTCAGTTCTTCCTTTTGGGAATCTAAGATTCATGCTTGATTCTGCCTTCTCTAAGTTTTGGAAATTTATTTGCTATGTAAATTCCTTTAAACCCTAGTCTCTTTTCTCCATCTCTCTCTTCCTGTTTAAATTATTAAAATGAACATATCATTCACATAAATTGATTCATTTCTAGCTCTACTACTTTCTAACACATTCTCTCTATAAATTCTGGGGTATTTTTTTTTCAGACATATAGAATTCATGTACCTCCCATGCTTCCTTATTTTAAAGATATTACAAATTTACTGATTTTTTTGTATTCAGTATTGAGAATTGAATTCAAATTCTTGTACATACATGCTAGGCATATGCTATTCCCTTAAGCTTTATACCTAGCCCATATCTATTGATTTTAAAATTCTATCCATTCCCAGATATATGACTTGGTCTTCCCTTACAATTCTGGTCTAATTGATTGCTTTACTTGACTCCTTTTCTTCATGCCCTCACACAACTGACCATGATGTATTTCCATTTCATTTTAGCTATGTTCCATTTTACCTGCTGTTGTGATACATATTCTCTTCTTTGTGTGCTTACATCCTGCTCATTATCCAGGTCCTAGTTTAAGTTCTGATTGCTTCAGCTAGCCTGCTTTGTCAACTATAAAACTTTATGTTATTTTAGTGCTTATTTCACCACACCGTGTTTACATTATTTGCTGAATTTTGCTTTCTATGAGAATGTTGACTTTTTATTGAATTTATATTACCTGCTCTGTTTGACCACGTTCCTAGATCAGTACCAAATAACTTCTCCTAAAACCTGCTCTGATTAGATAGGTCTAGGATGCCGAACAATGAAGTGAACCATATCTATTGAATTTTCTTCTCTCTCTCGAATTACAATACAGCTATCAGAAGAATGTCAAATAGGTCTATTGATCTCATAGAATGATGTGATCAAAAGTAGACCAGTACTAAAATAGATTCAATGCCTGAGCAGTATCAACTCCCAAATTTGTATATTCTTCCTAGCCTTCCATCAAAATGCATTTTCCAGCAGGAAGAAGAAAACAGAGAAGGAAAAGTAATGTTTCTTTCAGAATGTTTTTTTTTCTGTGCATTGTTTTTTTATTAGATATTTTCTTTACTTACAAAAACCCCCTATCCTATCTCCCCTCCCCCTGCTCACCAGCCCACCCACTCCTGCTTCCTTTTCCTGGCATTCTGCTACACTGGGGAATCAAGCCTTTATAGTACCAAGGGCCTCACCTCTCATTGATATCTGAGAAGGCCATCCTCTGCTACATATGCAGCTGGAGCCATGGGTCCCTCCATGTGTACCTTTAGTTAAAGGTTTAGTCCCTGTGATCTCTGGGAGTACTGATTGGTTCATACTCTTGTTCCTCCTATGGGGCTGCAAACTTCTTCAGCTCCTTGGGTCCTTTCTCTAGTTCTTCCATTGGGGACCCTGTGCTCATTCCAGTGGTTGACTGAGAGCAAACACCTCTGTATTTGTCAGGCACTGGCACAGCCTCTTGGGAGAAAGCTATATCAGGCTCCTGTCAGCAAGCAGTTGTGCTATGTAATCATGCTTTATGGCTGGGAGTTAGGGGTTTGGCCAGTGAATAGGGAGCATGTCTGCCATAATGAGTATGGAAAAATAAGCCCACAAGTTGCACTGTTTAACATTATGCTTCTTCAAGAATTACTACTTAAGTACTAGGCTTGTGGTGTGCGGCAACAATGACAAGGAGCTATTTGGATATGATGATAGCTTTGGTCATTGTGACACACTCTGTAACTCCTAATCCTTCATTAGAAATCTACACTATATGTTTTCTCTGTGTGTCCTTTGTTCAGACTAAGTTGTAGAAAATTTATCTATAATTTATCTGATTTTGTGATCTTATAGCTCTTATAAGTAAATAGAAACAAGAATGCTCTTCATGTGATGGTTTGTATTTTGGACTATTTGTCTTATAACTTAACCAACACAAAAATAAAGTAAAATTATCATATTGTATATCTATCTGTATTGTCTGATGGAATAGCCACCAGTCATAGGTGTCTATTCACATTTAATTATTATTAAATATAACATGAGATTTAGTTTTTACCAATCCATCTTCTAAGTGCTTAAGAGCCCCTCTATGTAATGATCTCCCCATTAGGCAGTACAAGATACAATACTTCTATTACCACAGAAAGCCCTATTTACAATTCTACTGCAAAACAGCTTTGCTTTTATTTATCTAAGCAGTTTCAGGAACCTTCCTAATAACAATGTACTCTCTTCCTTACAAAAGAGCAACTGCCACATTTGATCAATAAATGTTTTTTTTTCCACAATGTGATTTTTAACAGCTGAATTTCCTTATATTTTTTTTATTTCATGCATTTTCCCATTTTCTAGTGTTAGTTTTAAATTCTAAAAACTGTGACTTTTGTAGGATGGCATTTCCACTTTTGTTTATCATATAACCTCACATTAAACAGGCAAGATTGATAATATGGATATTTGAGGTGTGAAAAAAATATGTCACATCTTTGAAAACCTTGCTCTGGAAAGCATGCTGATTGCATCATTTCTCACAATTCAGGTTAGAAACCACTTTACTACTGAACACTAATATATTGCCTACACTGAAACTGCCAATCACACAGATAAATGTATGCAAAATCTGTACATATTTGGAAGCCGATTTAAAGCAATAAAATCTTCAATTCAGTTTGAAATTGTGGAATGTTAGGTAAAGTATATGTTACTTGGAAGAACTTTATTTTAATAACATTCCTTGGTAGATTTTAGTTTCAAGAAGGAGCCAATACAAGAGATTAATGTTTATTCCAGAGCCTCAAGTTAGACCACATATTGTCTATGTAGGGAAATACTTTATGTTCCTGATCATATTCCATATAGAATCCATATTAACATATAAAGCCAGATATTTTACCAACTCTAGCTCCATTTCTTTCTCTCTAAATTCTAAGAATAGATATGAGTTTGTGATTAAGATAATATTAGACATGTTATTTACAAATTACTGGGAGAGGCCTTTAAGAATTAGAATCAAGGACTGTCATCTGGCTGGAGACTTTATGATGACAGTGTCATCAAATTTCATTTCCTTAATTTTCTTATTTCTATTCCAGGATCCCTTTTTAATTTCTAAATGAACATTAAACCTGAATGCCTTAATTATATATGTTATCAACAGCATAATGATTAATTTATTGATAAATGTTTTACGCTATGTGTTATGTAGGTTCAGTACTTGGTACTAGGTAACAGCTGTGAAAATTCCTACCCATGTGAAGCTTATTTTGGGAAAAGCAGATGATAGAAGCTAAACATTTTCAAGTTGGATTTGTTTTGTTTTTGTTCTCTTCTGTTTTGTTTTGCTTGGGGGTGGTTGTATGTGTGATGTGAAACAATAAACAGAAAAAGGTGATGAAGTTATGAGTCTATGTCAGAAAACAATTATTACCATTGATATGTTGTGGTCAATACCAGGGTGATAATAATTATTACTTACCTAAAAATAGTTAGACAATAGAAAAATAGACAGAAAAGGTAGATTAATAAAGGCATACCATTACTGTGCTAAAAACCTTTCAATGACTCCCTCCTCAATCAAAATTAAAGTTGAAGTCTTTAGCTTAAAATCTCAATATTGGATTAAATTCTTATTATATCTCTAAATTGATTGCTTACACCTGTTCTCTTGTACTTTTCCTGACCCACTGATCAATTTTAGGTGCCAAATGCTAAGTATATTTCAACCCCATGTAATTTCCTCCCAATGTGAGCCTTCCATGCTGCTCTCCTTACAATTGTACATGTGTCTCACATTCTCAGAGTTTTAATATCTTGCTAAAGTATCATTCTTTTGACTGGCCATTTTGGGGCAACCACAATTAGTTTATTTCAAGTTTACATTTATTTTAATCACCATATTATAATTTTACATATTTATGACACAGTGAGTATGGATTTGTATTTACAATGAGTAATGATCAAATTAGGATGATTTGCATATCTTTAACATTTAAACCTTTATTGCTTCTTTATGATAAGTACATCCACGAATGTCATTCCATTATAGTAGAGTAAAAATGAATATTGAAACCATTCAGAGACCAAATGTGGTTTAAGTGAGAATGGAAAATATTAATGCAGGAAGAAGACATAAATTTCATTATAGCTTGAGTATAGAGACAGCAAGGTTTAATAGTGCAGTATACTTGGGTATAAAGTTAATGAGTATTCCATATATTTTAGCCTCTCCAAAGAGATGATGAAGTGACTCCTTACTGTGCTAGTAAGGAAGTACCCAAGAGCAAGACAACTTATGAGGGGACAGGCACATTTTGTTGCACTGTGATGCATCCAGTCAGAACTGTTCAATGGTTAGAAGGATATACAAAATCTTTCCTTTACAGGAGTCTGAGGAATGGCTCATAAAAGCTGCTTAGGATGTAAAGTTGAAACTGCTAAGCAAAACAGTAAAACTTCTGCCTTCTCCTTTTATTTTACTCTCTCTCTTTAATCCTGCTGCTCTGCACATTGAACTCAAGAAGGTCCACATTCTGTGCATGTACCACAAAACTGAGCTATATGCCAGGCCATCACTTTTTTTTTAAGTATATTTTTTATTTACACTTCAAATGTTGCCTTTCCAGGATCCCCTCTCGCCTGAAAATCCCATAAGCCATCTCCCCTTCTCCAATCAACCCACCCTCACTTCCCTGTCCTGGTATTCCTCTACACTATTGTATCAAGTCTTTCTAGGACCAAGGGCTGCTCCCCCATTTGGTGTCCAACAAGGCCATCTTCTGCTGCCGATGTGTCTTGGGCCATGGGTTCCTGCATGTGTACTCTTTCGTTGATTGCTTTGTCCCTGGGAGCTCTGGGAGTACTTGGTGACTCATATTGTTGTTCCTCCTATGACACTACAAACCCCTTCAGCTCCTTTGGTCCTTTCTCTATCTCATTCATTGCGGATCCTATGCTCAGTTCAATGGCTGGCTGAGAGTTTCCCCCTCTGTATTTGTCATACACTAGCAGAGCCACCCAGGTGACAGCTATATCAGGCTCCTGTCAGCAAGCACTTGTGAGCATTCACAATAGTGTCTGGGTTTTGTAATTATATACGGGATGGATGTAGGTGGGCTAGTATCTAGATGGTCTTTCCTTCAGACTCTGCTTCACACTTTGACTCTGTATATCCTTCTGTGGGTATTTTGTTCTTCCTTCTAAGAAGTATCCCTGACCTCAAGCAGTACTACAGAGCAATAGTGTTAAAAAGTGCATGGTATTGATACAGTGACAGGCAGGTAGATTAGTGGGATAGAACTGAAGACCCAGGGATGGACCCACACACCTATGGTCACTTGATCTTTGACAAAGGAGCCGGTTGGTGGTGGTGCACGCCTTTAATCCCAGCACTTGGGAGGCAGAGGCGGGTGGATTTCTGAGTTTGAGGCCAGCCTGGTCTACATAGTGAGTTCCAGGACAGCCAGGGCTACACAAAGAAACCCTGTCTCAAAAAAAAAAAAAAAAGACACGTTTCTGCCTTTGAAGCTATGTAAAGAATGTGACATGAT
Source organism: Apodemus sylvaticus (assembly GCF_947179515.1). Lineage (NCBI taxonomy): Eukaryota > Metazoa > Chordata > Mammalia > Rodentia > Muridae > Apodemus > Apodemus sylvaticus. Next base: position 45,361,034 of record NC_067495.1, read on the forward strand.
ATATGTCAATCAGGACATATGTCATATGTTTAAAATACTTATTTTGTTGGGGGCTACCCATGCGGTATTTGCAATATACTTTATTCATAAATAGGAAAACATCAAATGACTCTAAATTCACCAGTTTTAACAGTTTCACTTTAGTCTATTTTTAAGATCTTTTGTGCAAAACACATCCTTTTGCAAAGTTAGTAATGAAACATTATTCAAAGATAAAAAAGATCCATTTACAGTGTGAGGCAGCATTGATCCATATGAATGAAAGTTACTCAAGGGCCCCAATTCCTATTAGGGGTTTCTTTTTATGGGTTTTGGAAAGGGGGAGTTTGGTTGCTAAGGGGAATAGTTTGAGTTGTCCTCTGCTTTGATTGGCAAACATAATTATGCCTTCATCTCTTGAATGGACAAAGGAAAAGAAGTCCCTTTCTACACTGATTCAGGTTTTAGTCATATGTATGCCCAATTATACATAAGCATAAGTTGGTAAATAGAAGGGTTTTTTTTTCTTAAAATTCACTTTGAAGACACAGTTTACTGTGCATGTTCCCAAAACAGGTTCAGGCCAGAGATCTACCTTTCTAGTCTCGTACCTGGATATAGGAAGAGTATCATTGAAAAGTTTCTGTCATTTGGTTATCAAGGGGAAAAGAAAGACTGTTGTTCAGACAGAGATACACATGTTTGTATATTTGTATACAAATCTTTGTCTATTGGGTTTGTAGACAGCTAGCAGGTTGCTAAACGTGTGACCAGCCCAACCAAATAGAGGCCCAAGTTACTGCCCTAGCTGTTGTTTGCTTGCCTCAGCTGTTTCTCTGGTTTAGGGGATCTCTCAAATAGATTCCCATAATTAAAGCCTATTTTCTGAAATTACTGGGGCAGAGAGGACTACCAGATTGCCATAATTTCTGCCAAGGTACATGAAATTCAGCATCATCAATAATAAATATTTATCTTTCCTCAGAGATGTGATATAATTTCAAAGAATCTATTTGCAATGAGAAAACTATCATTGTATACCAGGTCTCTGGTTCTGGCTAAAACTCAAATGTATTTGTCTGCTTAGTCAGTTGTTGAAGAAATAGATCTCACAGAATAGCATCCTCAGTTTGGTCTTCAACTCAAAGTAGTCCTCTTGCCTCAGTCCCTAGAGTGAGATTCTATTAATGTGATGCCACAGCAGCCTTAAATATGACTGTTGTGTGAGAAAGTCAAAGGGCATTGCCTCTCTCCTCTCCTGAATTATTGCAGAACTATCATTGGTACTCACCATATATAATTCATAAAGATTAAAAGTACAGATGGCTCTAAAGTCACTAATTCAACGGTCTCAATTTAGAGTAGCCTATTTTTACTCTCCTTCATGCAAAATTCACATTAGAGTCTACCTTAATCAGTAAAAGGTTTGGTGTGCTTAAAAATCCAGTCCATTAGCAACTCCTTTAGGTAGACTTCCGTAGACACTATGGGGAAAATTATTTCACCCTACAGGGGAGAGGTATATGTATAGTTCATCACAATTGCTGAGACCTACCCTCTGCATCTGATTACATAGTATAAAGCTCGCTATCATCAGATTAGTGGGGTAATAGAGTACATGGCATGTGAAAGCTCGTGTCCAGGGAGTGTCATGATCTATGTAAGTATAAAGGTCTGTAGAAGTGGCTGCCCGCTTCATTCTGTTTCATTGTCTCTAAAGTAATCAGAATGACTCTAGCTAGGAGGGATTACATTCAAAGGAAGATGATTGGAACCCATTCATGGTTGATTGACATAGAAAATTATGTGGTGATGCCACCAAGTAGCCATTTTCATGCTAACTTAGTCCCGGCATCCTGCGTTTTGTTTTCATAAGCACATCAGATAAATACTTCCATATATAATTTACTCATGGGCAAAGAATTCAGTTAAAACATATAGTTGTATCCTAATGAAACAACTAAAGGTTTCCACTAGATTTGCGTTTGTGAATAAACGTAGTGTCCTAGTGTCTAATATTCAATAAACGTTGAATGTGGTCATGCATACATGTAATTCCAACACTCAGAAATTGAAAACAGAGAGATCCCTGTGGCTTTGAAGTTATTCTGGTTTACATAGTGAGTTCTGAGCCAGCCAGAACTACATAGTTAGTGAAACACTGTCTAAAGAAACAAAATAAGCTGAAATGTAAATCAAGAAAATATCCAATAAAAATATTAAAAAAGAAACAATATAAACAACAAAAATGAAGATTCCCTTACTTCACTTAATTAATGTGACAATGACAGTATCAACATCCATTATATTGTTTTTAATCATGTTAACTTTTTCCATTTTCCTTGCATGTGCATCATTCACATACTTTACAAATATTCACTAAGATGTTATAATTAGTTAGATTTAATTTTTAGTTGTCATTTTTGTAAATGAATATGATCATTTGTCTTATTTTTCTCTGTATAATTCTCAGTCTTACACTTTAAAAATATTTGGCTTGATTAACTTTGTAGCAGAGATTATTTATCTGAAGGAAATATATACTTTGTATTAAATATATATGCGACACATAAGTAGTAATGAGATTTGTAAATTGTAATCTTTCTACCTTAATGCAAGTATACATATATATGCATACACAGACACAAACATACAGAGCAGTCAAGCACTTCTGGATGATGCTCAATAAAAGATTGTTGGCAACCCCATCTCAGTAGTATGGAAACCAATGCCCATTTTAATTGAAGCAACTAGCCTTGTGGAGGTAATTTGCCAGGTGTAGCAAGATCATGTTCTTAATCCCAGTAGAATCTCAAACCCGTACCACTGCTAGCCATTTCTCAACCCAAAGAACAACAATCTCATGTCTGCAGTCCTACAAACCACTTCCTGTTCCTGTAACACTTCTGAATGTCAGTGCTATTAGCTATTTCTGTAGTTGCCCTTGGTTTGGTTTTCTTCTCATTGTTATATCTCAAAAGCCTCTCTATGAATTTCATCTAGATAGTGTCATAACTTCTGCCTCTGGAATAGTGTGCTATTTTCACATTCACAGCAGACTTTTGTGAATAGATCATTGCCTATCTTTACTTCTAATCTGTTAACAGCATAAACAATTCAATGTTTTTTCACCTTGAAAACATCTAGCATATTTTAGTAAGATGAAAATGCATGGATCCTATCTCTTTCAAAAGAAAATGGTAGGTGTAAGTCCTTGAAGTACATGCTAACTTGCTAATGAACCAGAAAAGAAACCATAGTACATTAGGACTTCAAGCCAGTGTTCTAAGCTCCAGCCTTTCTCTTATCAGTATTCACTCAAAGAAACAGAAACTTTTAAAACTAACTGGGAAATCAATTCCACATTCAAAGCAGTAATTATTATGGCTTAAATATTTTCTAATATTCAGTATTGCACTTAGCTTCACCAAAACCCCAATTATGAAACTTACTGCATCCCTCTGTATTTAGTAATAGTGTATGTTATAGAAAATTTAATAGAAGTAGGATGAATCATATGCAAGAAACTTTTGAGGTTATATCTTACAGTGCTTAGGTATGAGGATGATGATATACTTAATTAGGAGTCAAAATTTTCTTCCATATTTTAAATCCTTTAACTCTATCTTGTGAAATTTAGTTACCTATTGAAGTCCAATTTTACCATGCTTTCTTTCTTCTTAAAGATTTTTAAATAAAACCTCATAACAATGAGTAGACACAGATTTTCTATGAGCTTGAGTAGGCAATTAATTATAAGTTTATGGTGATTATATTTTTACATTGTTATAGTAAGGTGTGATTTATTAATATATTAGCTACTTTTCTCATTTATGTGGCAAAATATCCTAGCAAGAAGCAAATTAATGAAAGCGTGTTGTATTTTGGCTTAAAGTTCAAGAGGATATAATCCATCATGGTGGTAATGGCATGGTCACAGGAACAGGAGGCAGACTGATCATATTTCATCTGTAGTCATGAAGCAGAGATTGAAAAGGAAGTATAGGCCGGCTATAAAATCTCAAGATCTTCCTCCTTGAAACCTATTTCCTCCAGTGGGATTATAGCCCTTAAAGATTCTACAGCCTTCCCAAATAGTGATCCCAGGTAGAGAGCAAGTGTTCAGGCACATTAGCCTATGAGGGGCCCTTTACATTCACCTTAGTGTATTCTACTCATGGTTCTTATAGGCTCATATCCAAATCATAATGCAAAGTGCATTTGTTCCAGCTTCAAAAGTTCTCATACTGTACAAAACTCCAGACTTTCTTCTGGAACTTTTGGCAGTATTTTAACCATGGTCTTGTGTAAAATAAGAAAAATGCTTTATATACTAATAACATTAATGGCACAGGGTAAATATTTGCAAAATGAACAACAGTTTTCTACTGCAACTTGAACTTCACATTCTCCACGTCTTTAAGCTGCCTCTCAGTACCTTGTTGAAGGGGGAGGGAAGGGGGCTTATGTGACTTTTGGAGAGTGGGGTACCAGAAAAGGGGAAATCATTTGAAATGTAAATAAAAATATATAGAATAAAAAAAAATTTTAAAAATTAAAAAAAGAAAAGATTCTGACTATGTTAACTATTATCTGGACTTAGTGACTCTCTGAAATCTTGGAACAAGATTTTATTATACCTTCAATTTTGTATTTTTTACCCTTGCAATACCAGTACTCTCTGTGGATAATGCTGCCAAGTTTAGCTGTGAACTCATGATAGAGTCCAGCATCCTTAAAGTATACTTAAAGAGGCCTCTGAGTGCTGAATCTATGAAAAGACTTCTTCAGGCATTTTCATTCCTGAAATAAGGAAAGCCCTCAGTGTCATTGACTTTAGACTCTCTCTTTTCAAATCAATTTACAATGTACACTTTCGCAAGGTGGAGGCATTTGAAGAATGAGCAGAACCCTCAGCCTGTCTCCCCTTATCCCACTGCGGGCTACCATCCCTATTGTCCCAATGCACATTAGAAGGTTTCTCTTCAGCAATTATAGTCTCCTCTCAGCATGGAGTATAATTTTAATCATACTCATGATCTTTTCCTTCACAAATGACCTATCTGTAAAATGTGTTTCTCCCTCACTTCTTGCTACTTTTCACTATAGACCTCAATAAGGATGGTGAGTCAGAACTGTACCACAGTGGGTAGGCTATCTTGATTCAAAATATTTCTCTATCAACCCTATCAATCCATTACTTTTAAATTTGCCCTCATGCAAGTTTTCTGGACACGAACAGAATTCAGCCAGATTATTGGGCAACACATAAACTGAAATGCCCTGCAGACCAACTGAGTATTTGTCGATAAGGTATTTGTTCCATCCATGAAACAGCAAAAGCTAAGATTTAAAATATAAGTACTTGATTTTGTCAGAGCAGTGTCTCCACTTAATACATTTTTCTGAATTAGTTACTTTTCAATTTCTTGCAGCAAAATCTCAGATAAGGAAAACTTAAGGAAGGAAATATTTGCTTTGTTTATTGTCTGACAGAATACACCAATCATTGGCAGCATGAACAGAAAGCTAGATGGTCACATTGTATCCACAGTCAGAAAACATGGAGTCAGCAGAAAGTCAGGCTGTATCAGACAAGAAAACTTCGATTTACTCCCAGTGAATCATATTTTCCTGTAAGGCTCTACCTCCTATAGTACAGAAATCTTGAAACAATTCAACCAACTAGTGACCAAGGGTTCAATCACAGGATCTGTGAAGTCATTTTATATTCAAACCATAACTAATATATAGCAAGAAATTAGTGCCTAGGCTTTCTATTAAAATAGAAATTATTAAATGGAATTGTCCTTTTTAACTGGTAATTCACTAGTACAACAGAGAATGAATTCCAACACAAATCTGTAGCTTCAAAGGCTTTTCATTTTCCATTGCTATTTAATGGTCAGGAAGTTGATCTCAACTTTGTCCTCCAACATTTTATCAGTGGCTTAAACAAAGCTGTAAATAGTGTTATTATCCAATTTGTCAGTGACATGGAGCAAGAAGAAATAGAAAACACAGTAGACAACAGTACAAGGAGCCAAAGCATTTGAATCAGATTGAACTAATAGATAGAATACTGAAAGATTAAATGTAAATGTAAAACACTAAGTTTGGCTCTCAAAGGAAAAGAACCCTAAGTATCCCAAACTTTACTGCCTGGCAAATGACTATGAAAAGGCAGAGTTCTGTGCAGAGGTTTGTTGAGAAGTTTTTTCATAAGATACCTATATAAGGATATAAGAGATGCAATTTTGAGTAGAGTGAAAAAGCAGTCTGAAGTGGGCAGAGCTCTCAACTGATTCTCAAAGGAGATATTTAAAAGGCCCTTCAAAACATTCTGAACTGGGCCTTTGTATATGAATAGCAGCCAGTACTGGTTCAACCTGTAAGAATGAGAAAATTTTATAAACCAATGTAGTCACCTCTAACAATGTGAAATTCCCTTGATGGAGAGAAGCTGCTGGGAGCTGTTTGCAGTCAATAGTGTCACAGGCCAAGACAGTGGAATAGCATTAGAATCACCTCTCCTTTAGTGTCACACAATGTGTGGACACTGAAAAGCAGAATTGGCATCTCCTATGAGGTATAAATATTAATCTACAGATCTTATCTTGTTCCATTAAATCTGATTCCTGGGAATGGAATTTCCAAACTTTTAAACAAGAGGTCTACTCTCCAGGTCATTTCTATTCAGATTAAAGTTTGAGAAGATATGCTATGGCAAACAAACAATTTAGAAGGTGGAGACATCAGGAGTTTTCAGGATAATAATATTTGTCCTATTTATAGGTCAGTCTGGACTCTCCCATTATTCTGTAAGTATATGTTCCTGTGCATGCATGGATGTGTGTGCGCACATGCATATGCACACACACATACACACACACACACACACACACTAATATATGCAGCTGTAGAAAATGTTAGCTAAAGGATGATTAGGCTTGGAAAAATCATGTATAAAATCTAATTCTATGAAACAATATTTTGGTTTAATAGAGAAATTAATTTCATGGTAAAAATATCAAAATGAAATAAGCCAACTTCAGATTGTAAAAATGTTAAATAATATGTAGGAGAGTATGTTATAAAATTGTTTCAAGTATCAGCTAGCCACAGACATTGACATACTGATTTGCATCATATGCTCTTAATCTACAATAGTTTTCTTATTTCAGTGGGAGGATGCCAAGATTATGTTCATGGGATCTTAATAATCTTAATAAATAGCAAATGAAACAATTATTCTTTGGTAGAAAAAAATATCAAAGGCAACAAATTATATTTGGTGTTTTCATCACTAATCAGCAAAGTATGTTTGTAGATGTGTAAAGAAAAAGAATAAAATGCATATCTTTTCTAATATTTGGGCATGAGATTTTTACATGATGCTGTAGCAAATAGCCCAATACTCCACATGGGAGATATAGTGGGTAAGCATTAGTAAGATAAGAAGCAGACCATCTAGACAAAAACCTTCTATGAGAATTCTGTCACTGAATGGTACCTCAATGCTAGGTTAATGTCTTGAGTTCAACTGCTCACTTCGGCATAGCCCCATGTATTTGCCATACTAGCCAAAGGAATAGGTGTTATAGGTTTACAATAAAACATCTTTTCTATTATTACTTTGGGACAACTATTGGCACTTTACAGTCTGTTAAAAGTTTATGAACTTTTCCAAGAAGAAATATAGGAGGCAGAAAACAGAAAGAGACCAATTCTTTGGCAAGGCATACAGTAGATCTCTTTTTGAAGATTTTCTACAAAATGATAAAAAGGAAAATACTTAGAAAATGTTCAAGATCTTAGAGGTACTTTTAATAAAATACTCTACACTTATGCACAATCATTATTTTAGCAGATAACAGTAAACAATATACCAATAGACAATAGATTTTTGTAATTGCTACAATCTGCTAATAAGTTTTTTCCCTGAAACATACTCTATTAAACCCTCCTTGAAACTATTCTCATCAACATTTTAATAGCATGAACCTAATTCATAGTTATGTGTTTTATTCACTGCATAAAACATGTAGTTCACACTCTGCTAATGATAACTCTTAGCATAATTACTAGGTTGTTCCTGGTGACATAAAAATTTATCCTGAAGCCAGGCGTGGTGGTCCACACCTATAATCCCAACACTTGGGAGGCAGAGGCAGGTAGATTTCTGAGTTCGAGGCCAGCCTGGTCTACAGAGTGAGTTCCAGGACACCAGGACACCAGGACAGCCAGTACTACACAGAGAAACCCTGTCTCGAAAAACCAATATATATATATATATATATATATATATATATATATATATATATATATATATATATATATATATGTATATATCCTGGTAGGTAGGTAATTTTAGAACCTCAGGCAAATAGATTAAGCCTCAATGTGTTTCCCATGTAGAGTGATCTTGGCCAACCAATTTTACTTGGCATCCATTCCTGACAGAGAGAACTGGTCTACTTTGAGGAGCAGCCAAGGCTCTTCAATAAAGAGTTGCAATAACCAGAAGAATTGTGAAGTTTCTTTGGAAAGTTACTGATACGGTATTCATTTTTCACTATGATCCCTTTATTAGTGGAAAGGATCAGGGTTTTGCTCTGTAGAGTACACCTACTTTTAAAATTCCTAGCAGGTAGAAAGATGTCTTTACAATTTACTAGCTGGCGTTTCAAATGAACATAACTAAAGGTCTTAATTAACAAAATCTACATGACTGTTTTTAATAAAGAAATGATAGTAAGCTTCCTAATTCTCTGACAAATTTCTTAAGCATGAAGCTTAAGAAAACAATCTTAGCTCATTTGACCACATTAATTTGAACCTACCGCAGTCACAAAATATAGCATAATAGAGCATAATAGATCAAAAGTGACCTTCTGGTATCCATAAAACATGTGGAGATATAGGATAATATTTATGTTTCAAAAAAATATGTTTAACTTCCTCTAGCTGTCACCTACATCCTAATGTGGCCACCAGAAGCTGATAGCCCATTATGGTTTGAATTCAACAATGACATAAGGCATTTATGAGATTAGAATCCTCAAAACCTGGTCCCAGTAGCCTCATCTATTCTGCTGCATCTAAAACCAAGACATTAACAAATACTTCTTTATTAGAAAATTCAGATCCAAATCATAGAGAATTTCAAGCAGAGACTGTATGTTTCCCAAGTTCCAAATGCCATTATCATTCTTTAAACACAGATATTCTTCCAATAGTAACTGATCATCCTTCCCCCTTTGTTCTTTACCTGACCACATAATTTGATGATGTTGATTTCTTTTTTTTTTTGTCTTTTTTTTATTCGATATATTTTTTATTTACATTTCAAATGATTTCCCCTTTTCTAGCCCCCCACTCTCCGAAAGTCCCATAAGCCCCCTTTTCTCCCCCTGTCCTCCCACCCACCCCTTCCCACTTCCCCGTTCTGGTTTTGCCCTATACTTCTTCACTGAATCTTTCTAGAACAAGGGGCCACTTCTCCTTTCTTCTTGTACCTCATTTGATGTATGGATTATGTTTGGGGTATTCCAGTTTTCTAGATTAATATCCACTTATTAGTGAGTGCATACCATGAGTCACCTTTTGAGTCTGGGTTACCTCACTTAGTATGATGTTTTCTAGCTCCATCCATTTGCCTAAGAATTTCATGAATTCATTGTTTCTAATGGCTGAATAGTACCCCATTGTGTAGATATACCACATTTTTTGCACCCACTCTTCTGTTGAGGGATACCTGGGTTCTTTCCAGCATCTGGCAATTATAAATAGGGCTGCTATGAACATAGTAGAGCATGTATCCTTATTACATGGGGGGAATCCTCTGGGTATATGCCCAGGAGTGGTATAGCAGGATCTTCTGGAAGTGAGGTGCCCAGTTTTCGGAGGAACCGCCAGACTGATTCCCAGAGTGGTTGTACCAATTTGCAACCCCACCAGCAGTGGAGGAGTGTTCCTCTTTCTCCACATCCTCTCCAACACCTGCTGTCTCCTGAATTTTTAATCTTAGCCATTCTGACTGGTGTAAGGTGAAATCTCAGGCTTGTTTTGATTTGCATTTCCCTAATGACTAATGAAGTTGAGCATTTTTTAAGATGCTTCTCCGCCATCCGAAGTTCTTCAGGTGAGAATTCTTTGTTTAACTCTGTACCCCATTTTTTAATAGGGTTGTTTGGTTTTCTGGAGTCTAACTTCTTAAGTTCTTTATATATATTGGATATTAACCCTCTATCTGATGTAGGATTGGTGAAGATCTTTTCCCAATTTGTTGGTTGCCGATTTGTCCTTTTGATGGTGTCCTTTGCCTTACAGAAACTTTGTAATTTTATGAGGTCCCATTTGTCAATTCTTGATCTTAGAGCATACACTATTGGTGTTCTGTTCAGAAATTTTCTCCCTGTACCAATGTCCTCAAGGGTCGTCCCCAGTTTCTTTTCTATTAGCTTCAGAGTGTCTGGCTTTATGTGGAGGTCCTTGATCCATTTGGATTTGAGCTTAGTACAAGGAGACAAGGATGGATCAATTCGCATTCTTCTGCATGCTGACCTCCAGTTGAACCAGCACCATTTGTTGAAAAGGCTATCTTTTTTCCATTGGATGTTTTCAGCCTCTTTGTCGAGGATCAAGTGGCCATAGGTGTGTGGGTTCATTTCTGGATCTTCAATCCTGTTCCATTGATCCTCCTGCCTGTCGCTGTACCAATACCATGCAGTTTTTAACACTATTGCTCTGTAGTATTGCTTGAGGTCAGGGATACTGATTCCCCCAGATTTTCTTTTGTTGCTGAGAATAGTTTTAGCTATCCTGGGTTTTTTGTTGTTCCAGATGAATTTGATAATTGCTCTTTCTAACTCTGTGAAGAATTGAGTTGGGATTTTGATGGGTATTGCATTGAATCTGTATAGTGCTTTAGGCAAAATGGCCATTTTAACTATATTGATTCTACCGATCCATGAGCATGGGAGGTTTTCCCATTTTTTGAGGTCTTCTTCCATTTCCTTCTTCAGAGTCTTGAAGTTCTTGTCATACAGATCTTTCGCATGTTTGGTAAGAGTCACCCCAAGATACTTTATACTGTTTGTGGCTATTGTGAAGGGGGTCATTTCCCTAATTTCTTTCTCAGCCTGCTTATCCTTTGAGTATAGGAAGGCCACTGATTTGCTTGAGTTGATTTTGTAACCTGCCACTTTGCTGAAGTTGTTTATCAGCTGTAGGAGCTCTCTAGTGGAGTTCTTTGGGTCACTTAGGTAGACGATCATGTCGTCTGCAAATAATGATAGTTTGACTTCCTCCTTTCCAATTTGTATCCCTTTGACCTCCTTATGTTGTCGAATTGCCCGAGCTAGTACCTCAAGTACAATATTGAAAAGATAAGGAGAAAGGGGGCAGCCTTGTCTGGTCCCTGATTTCAGTGGGATTGCTTCAAGTTTCTCTCCGTTTAGTTTGATGCTGGCTATCGGTTTGCTGTATATTGCTTTTACTATGTTTAGGTATGGGCCTTGAATTCCTGTTCTCTCCAAGACTTTAAGCATGAAAGGATGCTGAATTTTGTCAAATGCTTTTTCAGCATCCAATGAAATGACCATGTGGTTTTGTTCTTTGAGTTTGTTTATGTAGTGGATTGTATTGATGGATTTCCGTATATTGAACCAACCCTGCATTCCCGGGATAAAGCCTACTTGATCATGGTGGATGATCGTTTTGATGTGTTCTTGGATTCGGTTGGCAAGAATTTTATTGAGTATTTTTGCATCGATGTTCATAAGGGAAATTGGTCTGAAGTTCTCTTTCTTTGTTGGATCTTTGTGTGGCTTTGGTATCAGCGTAATTGTGGCTTCGTAGAAGGAATTGGGTAGTGTTCCTTCTGTTTCTATTTTGTGGGATAGTTTGAAGAGTATTGGTGTTAACTCTTCTTTGAAGGTCTGGTAGAATTCTGCACTGAAACCATCTGGTCCTGTGCTTTTTTTGGTTGGAAGACTTTCTATGACTCCTTCTATTTCTTTAGGCTTTATGGGACTGTTTAGATGGTCTAGTTGGTCCTGATTTAATTTTGGTATTTGGTATCTGTCAAGGAAATTGTCCATTTCCTCCAGATTCTCCAGTTGTGTTGAGTACAGGCTCTTGTAGTAGGATCTGATGATTTTTTGGATTTCCTCAGTTTCCGTTGTTATGTCTCCCTTTTCATTTCTAAGTTTGTTAATTTGGATACTTTCTCTGTGCCCTTTGGTCATTCTGGCTAAGGGTTTATCTATCTTGTTGATTTTCTCAAAGAACCAGCTCCTGGTTTTGTTGATTTTTTGTATGGTTCTCTTTGTTTCTACTTGATTGATTTCGGCCCTGAGTTTGATGATTTCCTGCCTTCTACTCCTCCTGGGTGAAATAGCTTCTTTTTGTTCTAGGGCTTTCAGGTGTGTCATTAAGTTGGTAATGTATGCTCTCTCCATTTTCTTTTTGGAGGCACTCAGGGCTATGAGTTTTCCTCTTAGCACTGCTTTCATTGTGTCCCATAGATTTGGGTATGTTGTGTTTTCATTTTCATTGTGTTCTAAAAAGTCTTTAATTTCTTTCTTTATTTCTTCCTTGACCAAGGTGTCATTGAGTAGAGTATTGTTCAATTTCCACGTGTATGTGGGTTTTCTGTTGTTTCTGTTGCTATTGAAGACCACTTTTATTCCATAGTGATCAGATAGGAGGCATGGGATTAGTTCTATCTTCTTATATTTGTTGAGGTCTGTCTTGTGACCAATTATATGGTCGATTTTGGAGAAGGTGCCATGAGGTGCTGAAAAAAAGGTATATTCTTTTGTTTTAGGATAGAATGTTATATATATATCAGTTAAATCTAATTGGTCCAAAGCTTCAATTAGTTTCATTGTGTCCTTGTTTAGTTTCTGTTTTCCTGATCGGTCCATTGAGGAAAGTGCAGTGTTGAAGTCACCCACAATTATTGTGTTAGGTGCAATGTGTGCTTTGAGTTTTAATAAAGTTTCTTTTATGAAAGAGGGTGCCCTTGCATTTGGAGCATAGATGTTCAGGATTGAGAGTTCTTCTTGTTGTATTTTTCCTTTGACCAGCAAGAAGTGTCCCTCAGAGTCTCTTTTGATGACTTTGGGTTGAAAGTCAATTTTATCTGATATTAAAATGGCTACTCCAGCTTGTTTCCTGAGACCATTTGCTTGTAAAATTGTCTTCCAGCCTTTTACTCTAAGGTAGTGTTTGTCTTTGACCCTGAGGTGTGTTTCCTGTAAGCAGCAAAATGTAGGGTCCTGTTTACGTATCCAGTCAGTTAGTCTGTGTCTTTTTATTGGGGCATTGAGTCCATTGATGTTAAGAGATATTAAGGAATAATGATTGTTACTTCCTATCATTTTTGACGTTATTTTTTAAATTTGATTGCTTAACTTCTTTTGGGTTTGATGAAAGGTTACTATCTTGCTTTTTTCAGGGTGAAGTTTCCCTCCTTGTATTGGTGTTGTCCTCCTATTATCCTTTTTAGGGCTGGGTTTGTGGATAGATATTGGGTGAACTTGGTTTTGTCGTGAAATATCTTAGTTTCTCCATCTATGGTGATTGAGAGTTTTGCTGGATATAGTAGTTTTGGTTGGCATTTGTGTTCTCTTAGAGTCTGCATGAGATCTGCCCAGGACCTTCTAGCCTTCATAGTCTCAGGTGAAAAGTCTGCTCTGATTCTGATAGGTCTTCCTTTATATGTTACTTGGCCTTTTTCTCTTACTGCCTTTAATATTCTTTCTTTGTTTAGAACATTTGGTGTTTTGATTATTATGTGACAGGAAGTATTTCTGTTCTGGTCCAGTCTGTTTGGAGTTCTGTAGGCTTCTTGTATATTCATGGGCATCTCTCTCTTTAGGTTAGGGAAGTTTTCTTCCATAATTTTATTGAAGATATTTGCTGGCCCTTTAAGTTGTAAATCTTCACTCTCATCTATGCCTATAATCCTTAGGTTTGGTCTTCTCATTGTGTCCTCGATTTCCTGGATATTTTGGGTTACAAGCTTTTTGCATTTTGCATTTTCTTTAACTGTTGAGTCCATGGTTTCTAAGGAATCTTCAGCATCTGAGATTCTTTCTTCTATTTCTTGTATTCTGTTGTTGATATTTGCATCTCTGTCCCCTGATTTCTTCCCAAGGCTTTCTATCTCCAAAGTTGTCTCCTTTTGAGTTTTCTTAGTTGTTTCTACTTCTGTTTTTAGATCCTGGATGGTTTTGCTTAGCTCCTTCACTTGCTTGTTTGTGCTTTCCTGTAATTCTTTAAGAGAGTTTTGTGTTTTTTCTTTCATGACCTCAGCCTGTTGACCAAAGTTCTCCTGTATTTCTTTAAGAGATTTTTGTGTTTCGTCTTTCATGACCTCAGCCTGTTGACCAAAGTTCTCCTGTATTTCTTTAAGTGTTTTTTGCATTTCCTCCTTGTTGGCTTTTGTATTCTCCTGGATTTCTTTCAATGATTTTTGTGTTTCCCTTGCAAGGGCTTCTAACTTTTGATCCATTTTCTCCTGAATGTCCTTCATGTGTTCCTGTACCAGCATCATGACCAGTGATTTTAAATCCAAATCTTGTTTTACTGGTGTGATGGGGTATCCAGGACTTGCTGGTAGAGGAGAATTTGGTTCAGATGTTGCCATATTGCCTTGATTTCTGTTAGTGACGTTCCTGCGTTTGCCTTTTGCCATCTAGCTCTCACTGGTGTTACTTGGTCTTGTCAGTGCTGGACTCACCAGTGCAAGCTGCCCCTTCCCCGTTGGCCTCTGGTGCACAGCTTACACTCTGCACTGCCTGTAGACAGGGTGCTGTTGTCCAGGCTGTTCAGATCCCGAAGCAGGCACCTGAAGGCTCCCGCTGGGGCCCGCAGGATTTATTGGAGCACACCGACTTCTCCCAGCTGGCCGCCCGGAAGCCCCCACTAGCCTCTTGAGGGACCTGGAGATGTGGTGCGGCTGCCCAGGCTGATCTGAAGCGGAGAGAGTTGAGCTGGGGGCTTCTGCCTGAGGCCTTGCCCCAGATTGTGTCTGTGGACCAGGTGGAACCCGTGTGCACCCCCAGGGAGCTCCGAAGGTGAATGTTGCTGTGACCTCCCCTGTGCTCCGCTCACTCCGCTGGGCAGCCGATTTCCCCAACCGGGCTGGCGCACACTAGGTTAGCCTTGTCGCCCGGGCCCTGAGTCCAGGCAAACGCCTGGGAGGCCAAGGTCCGAGCAAAGTTCCCCTAGGGCTATGTCTGTTATTTGGGTCCGCCAGGTGACCCGGATGGCGGGCGTGCGCGTCCGCGCTCCCCGAAAGCACCGGGAGAGTCTGTTGTGCTAATAACCTCCTGGGCGGGTTGACACACAGATGGCCCACCAAGCCGCCCAGTTCTTGGGGTCAGTCCTGTGCCTTTTGGGGCCTAGACCCCCGTTTTGTTAGCCTCAGGCTACGCTTGTTAGCAGTCTCTGCCCTCCTGAGCACTCTGGCTCCTGTAGGCAAAATGGCGGCGCATGCGCCGGCTGGGGCAAAAAAAAAACTCCTGGCTGGGTTGGCGCCCCGATGGCCACTCGAACAGCCCAGGGCCTGGGTGCAGGCCAACGCCCGTCTGGCTCAGACCCCTGCGGTGTTGGGCCTAGGATTATGTTTGTGTACCTCAGTCTGACCGATCTCTGGGGCCCGGGATCAAGATGGAGGTGAGTCTCTCCTGACTGGCGGGAAGCCGAGTTCTGAAGTGGCTTCCGTGCAGCGAAAGGCTCCGCAGAACCGCAGTTGCTTGCCGCCTGGCTGGTCAGCGAAGGTCAGTGGTCGTGGGCGCAGGGCCTAACTGGACCCTGTGTCGCCTTGGTTCCACCGCTGATGGCCCTTCAGCTGGAGCAGCCACTGCTACCGCCGCCGCCGCCGCCGCCGCTTTCTTCTTTTATAATATCTGTGAATTAAACATATTCAAACACAGTGACTTGTAGAAAATAGCTCATCTAAATAATTTATCTTCTATATAACCATGGAGAAGTAAGACATTTTTGTGCAGCAAAGAAATTTTCTTTAAACTATGCTTGCATACCTGTCATTTCTGCCACTCCTTTATGCTTCTGTCCCCAGCTCTCTTGATACTCATTTTTGTATCCAGCTCATCCCTGTGCTGTTTCTCTGCTATTGTTGGCATTTGCTTCCCCTGAGCTTTTGGGCTTTGTCAGGTCTTATCTACACATTCCTGCTTGTATATGCTCTCCATCCTTAGTGGCTAACATGTCCTGTTCTTAACTTCTCCAAGTTTTGTCAAGCATTTTCAAATGATTAGCTTCTCAGTATTTTCCTATATTTCTAGACTCTCCCAAATTTGCACTGTAATTTACTGAGAAGACGGCATGTATGAACACGAGGACAGTGTTACTTAGAGAAACTGTTCATTCCCACACAGAGGATGTAAATTGTTTTGATCTATATAGCACAATTAAGGAAATGAGATACACAAAATATTCTTGATAATTTACCCTTTTATATATAAAAACAATTTAGGAATGTTTCCCACAGATAGTTACAGAAATATACTTGGAATTCATTGCTAGGACCCTGATACTACTCAGTTTATATATTCAAATTATGTATGCATAGACACATAATAAATTATTTTAATATGACTTTTGCCAAAATAACTATTATTTTTAAAATGTTCATTTGTAAAATATACATAATTTCTGTTTATCTCTCCCTTTTAATTCAAGTTCTACTTATATTAAACATTATGTATTTTCGCAGCAATAATTGAAAGGGGGGGAAAAAAAGAAATGACTTTTTATTTTTCAGTCCTGTCCGAACAGGTTTAACCAGTTTTGGTGAGCTTAAAATAGTTATTGTAAAAGTTAGAAAGTTGATTTGCTCCCTCCATGATGTGCATTCCTTTTTTTCCCCACAGCAAAATTGTAATGTAAACTTCCCTAGAAGATGAGCTGGGCTGTAATTCTCAGCTAATTGGGAGAAGCAGCCCTGAGATGAGCACTGTCAGGCTGATTTGAGTCTTAAGATATGATGATGATTATTGTGTCAAATGTAATCAAGACTGTGGGCTCTGAACTGACTAAAAGGCTGGCTGGTTTTAATTCAGGTTTGTATATGAAGTAGACCTCTTATTCACCAATAGTCACAGCTGGCTGTAAAAGGGAACAATTTTTAAAATGCTATTTCCTTCTCGATGGAGCTGTGAGGATCAGAGATTGGGTTCACAGAAGGCAAATGTCCTCATTCCCTCTTTTTAAATTCTGTTTATTTTCTGTTTGATAGCCTTCATCTTAACGTTTTCCTGTGGTTGTCTGTCAGTGCCTGAAAATTCCTTAAACCCAATGCCAATTCCCATGTCCCTTTTCAAATACAAAACACTTTTGAGCACCAAGTTTGCTAATGTAAACCTCAATTTCTGTGTCTGCACGTGTGAGAAGAGGATTTCTGAGAAAGTAAGTCATGATTTTCAATTAAGTAATATACATTTAGTACATAGTTAATACAGCATCATGTTGAAATGTAGATGATTCTACAAGTGTACACAATTTTTGAAGGATTTTTTTCCTTTTTAATTCTGTGTTTGTCTATGCATCTGTGTATAGATATGAATGTGTGAGTGCAGGTAGCCATAGATAACAGGAATTATTCTAGTTGCCCTGTAACTGGAACTACATGCAGTTGTGATCTGCATATGAGTACTGGGAACCATACTCTGTTTTTATTGAATATATTGTTTATTTACATTTCAAATGTTATCCCCTTTTCCAGTTTCCTCCCCTCCAGGATAGCCCCTATCCCATCTTCCCTCCCCCTGCTTCTATGAGGGTGTTCCTCCACCCACCCCACTCTTACCTCCCCACCCTCAATACCCCTACATTGAGGTATCTATTGAGCCTTCATAGGACCAAGGACCTCTCCTCCCATTGATTACTGACAAGGCAGCCCTCCACTACATATTCAGCTGGAGCCATGTGTACTCCTTGGCTGATGGCTTAGTCCCTGGGAGCTATGGGGTGTCTGGTTGGTTGATATTGTTGTTCTTCCTATGGGGTTGCAAACTCCTTCAGCTCCTTCAGTCCTTTCTCTAATTCCTCCATTGGGGACCCCATGCAGTCCAATGCTTGGCTGTGAGAATCCCCCTCTGTATTTGTCAGGCTCTGGCAGGGCTTCTCAGAAGACAGCTATATCAGGCTCCTTTCAGCAAGCATTTCTTGGCATCCACAATGGTGTCTGGGTTTGGTGACTGTATATGGGGTGAATCCCCAGGTAAGACAGTCTCTGGATGGCCTTTTCAGTCTCTGCTCTACAATTTATCTACATATTTGCTCCTGTGAGTATTTTGGGAACCAAACTCTTGCCATCTACCACAGCAGTATGGGCTGTTTACTCCTAAAACATCTATACATAAAATTTTATTTTTAAATTCAATGAATTCAACACCCAAAACTAAAATATCCTTTATAGGAGTTGCTTACATTTCTGAGAACTACACTGTTTTAGCACAATGAGGAAACATTTTATTGGTGTGTAAATGAATTATTACTCAAGTTCAGGTATTAATTAAGATTATATATATATATATATATATATATGAATTTCTAGTGAAGCATTTCAGTGTGATCTAGGATTTGAACTCAATAGTTTCAGTTATTCAGGAAGTTTCCAATGGCTAGTCTGTCTCAGCTGAATTCTACAAACTCTATTACTAATATAGTTAAAGTTCTTGACTTAATTTCTAGAATTTCTCTCACTTTATGATCTGCAAAATTTGTTTAATTTCCCAGGTAGAAACTGATCTGTGAATTAATGAAGTAAAATATTCTCTTAAAACATAATGTATTTATTGGTATGGTTGACACCATTATAAAGATGGGTGAAATGAACGAACTTTTAAGAACTATTGGTGTGTGTAGCCAATCACTTACAATTTTGTCATCAATACCCTTCTGTTTATTTCCATAGCCTTTATTGAACCATGTGGTCTGTAGAAAATAGTAATGTAATACCCTTTTAATAATGTGCTACATAGATATATCACATTATCTTGGCATATGCAGTGGAGTTGCATATATAAAGCATAGGAAATGTTGTTGCCTAAATTTATACCAAATACTATATGGCACTAAGGTGGCATCAATAAGAGAAATACAAACTAATTTCTTATAAACATTAGCCAGCTAATTTAGAAAAAAAACCAGATACACATGTGTACAGAAATAAACAGCAACTTATTATCTATATCATTCAGATAAAAATAGTTTATACTGACAATTGTTAAATCAGTAGATGAGCAAAATGCAGTGTGTTCGCATCTCCTCCTCTTATCATTCACAAGGTCCAGATCCATTCCTGTGAATATGATAGAGAAGTCCTAGCTAGATGCATGGCAAGTCAGATGGATTGGGAACAATTTCATGCTTATAGACTCAGGATCTCAATGAATAGATCATTGTCATATGGTGAAAATTGACTCTCTTGTTCTGTGCCACAAAGCTTTGTGCACATCACATACACAACACTCAGAATGATTTCGACAGTATGAGTAGTCACAGAGGAAATGTCCTCACAGTTTATGGGTACTCCAAGACAGAGCAGGCAGAGATGTCTTGGGTAAGAGAAGGAAAATACATATCTGGTCAGGGTGGTTTACAAGATGACGTCTTTGAATCAGGATTCTACTTTTAAGAATTCTGAAAAATTGCCAAAATGAGAAGCTAATTTTGACAAAGGTTGTTCTTTTTTGTGTGTGCTCTCTTCTTCAACATTCTGGTAAAAATAACAGAAATTCAGCCATTGACAACTAAATACAATGTGTTGTCCAGTAAATCTGTCTACCATGTCACTTTTATTGCTAGTGGGAAAAGAACAAGCACTTAGACAAAGGAAAGCCTCCTCTCATGTGTTAAAATGTCCATTACAACCATAACTCTCTCTTAGAGTTCCTTTTTCTAGCAAAAATAGTTGCTACAAATTATTTCTTTTTTTTAGCTTTTGTGAGAGAAGTGAATATCCTTTCTTTCAAAAAAAACCAAACAATTATACCTACTAGTCAATGAATTTTAAGATTTTATTCATTTTTTATTAGATATATTTTTTTACATTTCAAATGTTGTCCACTTTCCTGGTTCCCACCAAAAAATCCATCTCCCTTCTGCCTGTTTCCCAATCAACTCTCCCATGCTCCCCTGTCCTGGTATTCCCTTACACTGTAGCATCGAGCCTTTCCAGGACCAAGGGCCTCTCTCCTCCCTTTGGTGTCTAACAAGACCATCCTCTGCTGCCTATGTGTCTGGAGCCATGGGTAACACCATGTGTACTATCTGGTTGATGTTTTTGTCCCTGGGAGCTCTGGGTGTACTGCGTGGCTCATATTATTCCTCTATTGCACTTCAAAACCTTTTAGCTCCTTGGGTCCTTTCTCTAGCTCCCCCATTGGGGTCCTTATGCTCACTTCAATGGCTGGCTGAGAGTGGACCCCTCTGTATTTGTTATGCACTAGCAGAGCCTCCCAGGTGACTGCTATATCCTGCTCTAGTCAGCAAGCACATGTGGGCATCAAAATTAGTGTCTGGATTTTGTAACTGTATATGGGATGGTTCACTAGGTGGAGTAGTCTGTGGATGGTCTTTCCCTCAGACTCTGCTCCACACTTTGTCTCTGCATCTCCTTCTGTGGGTATTTTGTTCCCCCTCCTAAGAAGGACCAGGGTATCTATACTTTGTTCTTCCTTCTTGGGACATCATTTGATATGTGAACTTTGTCTTGGGTATTCAGAACTTCTGAGCTAATAGCCACTTATCATTGAGTGCATACCATGTGTACTCTTTTGTGGTTGGGTTACATCACTGAGGATGATATTTTCCAGTTCCACACATTCGCCTAAGAATTTCACAAATTCATTGTTTTTAATAGCTGATTAGTATACCATTGTGCATATATACCATATTTTTTTCTGTATCCATTCCTCTGCTGAGGGACATCTGGTTTCTTTCCAGCTTCTGGCTATTATAAATAGGGCTGCTATGAACATAGTGGAGCATGTGTCCTTATTACATGCTGGGGAATCCCCTGGGTATATGCCCAGGAGTGGTATAACAGGTCCTCCGGTAGTATTTATGCTTAGATTTCTGAGGAACTGCCAAACTGATTTCCAGAGTGGTTGTACCAGCTTGCAACCCCACCAGCAGTGGAGGAGTGTTCCTCTTTCTCCACATTCTTGCCAACACCTGCTGTCTCCTGAGTTTTTGACCTTAGCCATTCTGACTGGTGTGAGGTGAAATCTCAGGGTTGTTTTGATTTGCATTTCCCTAATGACTAATGATGTTGGGCACTTCTTAAGGTGCCTCTCAGCCATCCAAATTTCTTCAGGTGAAAATTCTTTGTTTGGATCTGTACCCCATTTTTTAACAGGATTATTTGGTTCCCTGGGGATGTAGGGCCAGACTCAAGCAGCTTCTTTCTGAGTGCTAAAATCTCCCTTATCCAAAGGTGTATTATCATTAGTACAAGATTGGATCAATTATTGCCTGAACCTGCTGTTGCTTTCCTGCAGTGATGTTGGAAAGGAACCACACTGCTTATTCATTTTCTCTTTGGGATGAGTGAGGAGTGCTGGGAAGTATGAGAGAGCATCTCCGTTTAAAACTACTTGTGTTTGCTCATCAGTTCCAGTGACAATGTTGCCCACAGCTCAGAGTGCAGCAGTCTGAACTTTAACTTCCTTGTGGCTGAGTAGCAGAACCAATTGAGGAACTATTCTGGAGTCTATTACCATCTGTATCTGTTCGTTGCCAGGATCTGTAAGGAAGGACAAGGCCCAAACAGTATCTACCAGTATATTTACATCTGTGTGATGAATTAATATACAAAGAACTAGAAAAATCTCCTGAATTGTCTCCATTGGTGTTGGTGGGTCTTTGTGGCAAAAGACCTATAACCCAGATAACATTTCTTAACAATGTTATAGGAATAGATGGACTTATGAATGAAAGCAGAGGTTTTACAACTCCAAGACTTATCACATAATCTCTACACTGAGGTCCATCACCTGTGATGCCCACACTGCCTGTTCACAGACATTCTGATGAGGTGAATGCAGAAGCCTCAGGAAAAGTGTCACAGCATTGGACTGAACCACTGCTTGCATCTGTTCAGACATTCCAGATCCAATGTTTGTTAAGGCCCATGCAGCTTCAAACTGTAAAGAAGGATTGTCATCTCTTTCAAGACAATGAACTAAAATATGCAATATTCCAGATTTTATTAAGTCATCAATTGGTGGATTTCGATCACTGGATAAAAGCTTTCCAGCAGTTTGAACTTCACTTAATTGAATTCCTTGATTATCACTTGAAACATTTTGAACAATAGCTTCTAGAGAGGTATTTTGCACTCTGTAATCACCATCTATATTGGAGTCTTCACAGATATCTTCTTGTGGTACATTCTTCTCTTTAAGAGACAATGAATTCATGAAATTCTTAGGCAAATGGATGGAGCTGGAGAACATCATACTAAGTGAGGTAACCCAGACTCAAAAGATGAATCATGGTATGCACTCACTAATAAGTGGATATTAACCTAGAAAACTGGAATACCCAAAACATAATCCACACATCAAATGAGGTACAAGAAGAAAGGAGGAGTGGCTCCTTGTTCTAGAAAGTCTCAGTGAAGCAGTATAGGGCAAAACCAGAACGGGGAAGTGGGAAGGGGTGGGTGAGAGGACAGGGGGAGAGAAGGGGGCTTATGGGACTTTCAGAGAGTGGGGGGCTAGAAAAGGGGAAACCATTGGAAATGTAAATAAAAATATATCGAATAAAAAAAAAGAGATGTTCATCTCTTTTATTCTTCCTTAATTCAACTACAACTTCATTTCATTGTCTTCTCATAGTCTCCAAGTAGCAGCCTTTGTTTTTTTTTTTTTTTTTTTTTTTTTTCCGAGACAGGGTTTCTCTGTATAGCCCTGGCTGTCCTGGAACTCACTCTGTAGGCAAGGCTGGCCTCGAACACAGAAATCCGCCTCCCACTGCCTCCCAGAGTGCTGGGATTACAGGCGTGCGCCACCACTGCCCGGCTGTTCTTAAAATTCTTGAGCCATTGGTTGTCCAATTTCTAGCTGTCCACCATGGGTAGGCCAGCGACTCTACCCTTCCCGTGCCCACCTGTCCCCACCTCGGGGAGTCTTAAGGAGCTTCCAAATTAATCGGCAATGCCTTGAAACATCCCATTCAGGCCACAGTATTCTAAGATCCTTCCTCTTAAAGTGACTTGCATATCTCAGTATAAGATAAATATAATGGATAAAGATACATGACTACTAAAAGATCCTTTGCTTTTTTTGTGATTACTATATGAATTAGGACTATGGTATATGTGCGTAGACAAAAAAATTATTCTTTTACTTATTTTCAACTAAGAGTCCTATTAAAATGAACTTCACTGCTTGACTTCAAGATAGCGTTCAGAATTTTATATTAAAAACAAGTCATTACTTCTTACTAAACAACAAAAAATTCTAGAATATGCATTTCTTATTTTTATAATAAATGTATTTGGGAAATTATGTTATATGAGAAAAATATAATATGAAAACCAAATACTTCTTACATTATACTACTATAAATTTTAAATTAAGATAAATACATATTAATATGACCAATAGAAAAATGAATTAATCTCACAAAGTGACTAAATGATGGTAGATTTTAAAAGAATGGTCATTATAATTTCAAACATATTATGATGGCTCAAATAAGATTTAGAAGAAAAGAAGTAAGATTACAAATAGCATGAGCTAATTAAAACATCAAAATAAAGATAAAAAGTTTGTTGATTCCTTACTTTTAATTACTAGGGTGAAAATAAAAGACCAAGATACATAGAAACTCATTGATGGCCTTCAAACAATTAATTAAAATTTGTAAAGCATGTTATAAATTGAGGATCTTTTGCAATTAGATTGCAAGACCAAAGGACAAACTTCCTTCAAGAATTCCTTGAAACATTCCCTGCTTACTATAGTATTTACCATGCTTCAACATTAACTTATTATATATTCCACAAGGGCAAGGATTCACAGAATTCCTGGCATTTATAAGACATACAATATATCCAGTTAAAATCAATAACCCTGATATGAACAAGACACACTTTCTAAAAATGAGGCCATTGGCTCTTGGTTTTTAAAATCTTAAAATGCGTTGACTAGTACGTATAATCATTTCATTTTTTTAAATATCTTTTGATATTGTATCAGTGCAAAAACAAAAGATGAAGACTGTGATCTAAAGAATATTAATCTTTTTTACCATGTAATCTTTTCTCATGTAACAAGAAAGATATATGTGCATGTTACAGTTGGTAATGTACATTTCTTTAATTAACTGAGTTTATCTGATTAATGACAAAGAACCACAAGTCAAATCAGTAAATAATATGAAGAGATCATACTTTACTGTTTATTTTCAGGAACATTCCAGTGATTTCAGGGAAAATACATAAATAAGCTTCTTTCCATGATAATATGATCTGAAATTTTAAAATTTTATATACAAACATGGTGCAAAAAGAATGAAAGAGATACAGTATATATTATTATATTCTTTACAGTATTGATAATGTCCAAACTGTCTTTCTACATAAAGGTAAACTCCAGATGATTTTTAAAAATGAAATATGTTTGAAGGGAGAGCTTGTCAGTATCTTCATTGCTGTGGTTCATCTTTAGAGGACTGATGTAGTTCTCCCATAAGTATGTTGCTCCTGGACATGTTACAATGTCATCTGTGTTGTCTGGGGTGAAGGAAGATTGGAATGACTTTTCTGAGAACCAATCAGCAATACTTTGGGAACATTTGGGTCTTGCTTTCCAATTAACTCTGGAGACTTTGAGTAATTTAGTACCAGACCTCCTGAGAGAGGGAATGAAAATCTCATTAACACATACAAGAGTGAACAACAAACCAGCAAATATGCTTTGGAAATGAAATTTGTTTTGTTTTGTTTTGAAGCATAGCCCAGCTAGATGTTTTCCTATATAATGAGGGTAATGTAATATCTTTGTAGATATCTTTTACAATGTGTTTTAACTATCCTGTTTATTGTAAAGAAACAAATGCGTTAAATCTGTGCCGGCAATGTGAGGGTCAAGAGTCAGTGGCAGGACCTCTCTTGTTCTACTCCAAAAATTACAACTCTCCCCATAGTTAGATTTTTTTCATTAATTCATTTATTTATTCACTTTGTATCTGCTCACAGGGCTCCTCCCTCCTTTCCTCCTAATCCCACCCTCCCATTTCTTACTCCCCCACAACTCCCTATACCAAACCTGCCCTGGTACAACAACTTGAATCAGGATTAAATGCATCATTTCCCATTGAGGCAGACAAGGCAGCCCAGCTAGGAGAAAGTGATTCAAAGCAGACAATAGTTTCTGAGTCAGAGATTGCTCCCTTTCCAATTGTTAGGGCACACACATGAAACCCATGCTGCACATCTGCTCCATATGTGTAGGGGTCCTAGGTCCAGATTATGCATGTTCCTTGGTTGGTAATTCAGTCCCTGTGAACCCCCATGAACCCAGGTTAGTTGAATCTGTAGGTCTTCTTTAGGCGTCCTTGACCCCTTCAGCATGTCCTAACTCTCTCACAAACTCCCTGAGCTCACTTAATGCTTGCCTGTGGTTCTCTGCATGTGTTTCCATCAGCTGCTAGATAATGCCTTATAGAGCAAAGTTACATTTGACTCCTCTCTGCGAGCATGGTAGAATACCATTAATAGTATCAGAGGTTGACTTTCTCCCATAGGATGGTTCTCAATTTGGACCAATCATTATATGGCTATTTCCCCAATCTCTGACCCATCTTTATCCCTTTAACATCTTTCAGGCAGGACATTTTGGCTTCAAAGGATTTGTGGGTGGGTTGTTGTCTCCATCTGACTATCACTGGAAGTTCTACCTGTATATAGGAGGTGGCCACATCAGTCTCCATGTTGCTTGCTCCTAGGAGTCTCAGCTAAGGTCACCCCCATATCCTCCTAGCAGCCTCCATAGGCCCTGGTCTCCAGCTTGCCCCAGAGATGCCACACAAAGATGTCCCTTCTGTTTCCTAGCTCTCTTATCATCACCCCATCCCCACATTCCACACATCTGATCTTCAACATATTCCCCTCCCTATCTCCTCTACCATCCAGTTGCATCTCTTCATCTACTTCCAACATCTATTTCCTTTCCTCTTCAGAATGAGATTCAAGCACCATCCCTTGGACTCTCCTTGTTGTTAGCTTCACTAGGTCTGTGGATTTTAGCATGGTTATCCTGTACATGGTAGCTATTACCTACTTATAAATGAGTACATACCATGGGTGTCTTTCTGGGTATGGGTTACCTCACTCAAGATGGCATTTCCTAGTTCGATCCATTTGACTACAAAGTTCATAATGTCCTTGTTTTTAATAACTGAGTAGTACTCCATTGTGTAAATGTACTGTATTTTATTTATCACTTCTTTGGTTGAGGGACATCTGGGTTGTTGCCAGTTTCTGGACATTGGGAATAAAGATGCTATGAATATAGTTTATCATGTGTCCTTGTGGAAAATGGTGGAGTACCTTTTGGGTATATGCCCAAGAGTAGGATAGCTTGGTCTTGAGGTAGAAACTATTCCCATTTTTATGAGAAACCACTTTCCAAACTCACCGGTTATACAAGTTTACGCTCTCGCCAGCAACAGTGGAGTTTTCCCCTGGCTCCACATCCTCATCAGCATGTGGTGTCCCTTGTCTATCTTTGTTGCTGAGGTGATTCTTGTATGCAGCAGAATGATGGATCTTTTTTTTCTGTCCATGCTACCAACTTCTGTCTTTTCCAAGACAAAACAAAATTTAAACAATATCTATTGACAAATCCAGAAACATAGAAGTTACTTGAAGGGAAACTCCAAACCAAGGAGGATAATAAAAGCCAAGAAAATACAGGAAATAACCCCATGTCAGTAAAATCTAAAAAATCCTAAAGAAGGGAAACACACACACACACAAAATCAACACCAACATGAAAATAATAGGAATAAATAATATTTGGTCATTAATAACTCTCAACATTAATGGACTATAAAAAGACATAGGTTAACAGCATGGACAGAAAAACAGGATCCATCATTCTGTTGCATACAAGAAGCACCTCAGCAACAAAGATAGACAGTACCTCAGAGTATTGGAGCTGGAAAAAGGTTTTCCAAACACATGGAACCAATAAGCAAGCTAAAATAACCATTCTATTATCTAATGAAATAAACTTTCAACCAAAATTAATCAAAAAAAGAGATTGGAAAGGACACTTCATGATCATCAAAAGAAAAATCCACTAAGATGTTGTCTCAATTTTAAACATCTCTGCCTGAATGCAAGGGCACTCAAATTTGTAAAAGAAATATTGCTAAAGCTTAGATCTCACATTGAAATCCATATGCTAATAGTGGGAGATTTCAAAACCCTACTATCACTAAAGGACAGATCATGTAAACAAACTACACAGAGAAATGATGAAAATAGCAAACAGTATGTATCAGATGGACTTAACACATACCTACAAAACATTTCGTCAAACATAAAATAATATACCTTCTTTTCTGCATCTCATAGAATCTTTTCCAAAAGTGCCTATATACTCAGTATCAAAGCAAGCCTCAACAAATACAAGAAAATCAAAATAACCCCTAGTATCTTATCCAAATGTCATGGGTTAAAGATTGACTTCAACAACAGAAACACTGGAAAGCTTACAAACTCATGGAAACTGAATAACTCTCTACTTAATGACTATTGAGTTCAGGAAGAAATAAAGAAATTAAAGACTTTCTAAAATTCAATGAATATGAGGTCACAACATAACCAAACTATGTGACACAATCAAGGTAATGCTAACAAAAAAGTTCATAATACTAAGTATCATCATAAAGAAATTGTAGAAATCTCAAACCAGGAATTTAAAAGCACATCTAAAAGCACTTGAACAAGAAAAGAATCAAATATACCCAAGAGGACTAGATGGGAAGAGATGATCAAATTCAGTGCTGAAATCAATAAATTAGAAACAAAGAGAACAATACAAAGAATTAATGAAAGCAAGAGCTGGTACTTCGATAAAATCAACAATATAGACAAACCCTTGGCTAAACTAACTAAAAGGCAAAGACACATTTTACATATTAACAAAATCAGAAATGAAAAGAGTTGCGTAACAACAGGCACTGAGGAAGTCCAAAGAATCATTAGGTCGAACTTCAGAATCCTGTAGTCCACGAAATTAAATCAAAATTAAATGGAGGATTTTCTTGATAGATTCCACTTACAAAATTTAATCAAGATCAGTTAAACTATCTAAATATACCTACAATCTCTAAGGAAATAGAAGAACTAATCAAAATCTCCCAACCAAAAAACAAAACAAAACAAAACAACAACAAAAAAAAAATAGCCCAGGGCCAGATTATTTTAGTGCAGAATTCTACCAGACTTTCAAAGAAGAGGTAATACTAATACACCTAAAAGTATTCCCCAAAATAGAAACAGAAGGAACATTGCCAAACTCATTTTGTAATGCCACAGTCACCCTGCCACAAAAGCCATGCAAAATCTCAACAAAGAAAAAGAATATCATACCAATTTCCCTTATGTACTTTTATGTAAAAATATTCAATAAAATACTAGCAAACAGAGTGCAGGAACACCTTAAAAAGAGCCTCTGTCATGATCAAGTTGTCTTCATTTCAGGGATGCAGGGATGGTTCAACATACAAAATTCTATCAATGTAATTGAACATATAAACATACAAAAAGACATAAACCCACATGAACATCTCTTTAGATACTAGAGAAGCCTTTGACACAATTCTTTGCCCCTGCATGATAACAGTTTGGAGAAATCAGGGATACAAACCCATACCTAAACACAATAAAGGCAATATACAGCAAGCCAATAGCCAACCTCACATTCCATGGAGATCAACCTAAAGCAATTCCTCTAAAATCATGGAAAAGACAAATCTGTCCCCCCCTCTCCATATCTATTCAATATAGTATTTGAAGTTTTAGCTATAACAGTGAGACAACTAAAGGAGATCAACGGCATAAATTTTGAAAAGGAACAAGTCAAAGTATTTCTATTCTCAGATGATAGGATACTATACATGAGTGACCCCAAAATTTCTACCAAAGAACTCCTACAGCTGATAAATATCTTCAACAAAGTGACTGGATACAAAATTAACTAAGAAAAATCAGTAGCCCCCCTTTATCAAATGATAAATGAGCTGAGAAAGACATTAGGAAAACAACACCTTTTACAATAGCCATAAGGGACTAGGACGTTCTCTATTGAGAAGTCCTGTGTAATTCTGATAGGTCTGTCTTTATGTTACTTAGCCTTTTTTCCTGTGTAGATTTTAATATTCTTTCATTGTTTTGTAGATGTAGTGTTTTATATGTGGCAGGAGGATTTTCTTTTTTGGTTCAATATATTTGATGTTTTTTAAGCTTTGTGTTGTTTACCACCATCTCGTTATTTATGTTGAGGGAGTTTTCTCCTATGATTTTGTTGAACATATTTTCTGAGCCTTGGAGCTGGGAGTCTTTTTCTTCATCTTTTCCTATTATTCTTAGTTTTGGTCTTTTCATAGTAAAAATGCGACAAGTTGGAAGGAAAGAAAGAAGTCAAAATATCACTATTTGCAGATGATTTAATAGTATACATAAGTGACCCTAAAAATTCCACCAAAGAACTCCTACAGCTGACAAATATCTTCAGCAAAGTGAATGGATATAAAATCAACTCAAACAAACCAGTAGCCTTCCTCTACTCACAGGATAAACAGGCTGAGAAAGAAATTAGGGAAATGACACCATTCACAAAGATCACAAATAATATAAAATTTCTTGGTGTGACACTAACCAAGCAAGTGAAAGATCTGTATGACAAGAACTTCAAGTCTCTGAAGAAAAATAAATCGAAGAATACCTCAGAAGATGGAATGATCTCCTATGCTCATGGATTGGCAGGATTAATGTAGTAAAAATGGCCATCTTACCAAAAGCAATCTAAAGATTCAATGCAATCTCCATAAAAATTCCAACACAATTCTTCAAAGACATGAAAAGAGCCATTCACAAATTCATTTGGAACAACAAAAAACTCAGGAGAGTGAAAAATATTCTCAACAATAAGAGAACTTCTGGGGAAATCACCATCTCTGACCTCAAGCTCTACTATAGAGCAATAGTGATTAAAAACCACATAGTATTGGTACAGAGACAGTCATGTAGAACAATGGAGTGTAACTGAAGACCCAGAAATGAACCCACACTATGGTAACTTGATCTTTGACAAAGAAGCTCAATCCTTGCAGTGGAAAAAAGACAGAATATCAATAAATAGTACTGGCTTAAGTGGTGGTTGGCATGTAGCAGAATGCAAATTGATTAAACATTTATTGAACATTTATGACTGAATTTTGGGACAAAACTAAGCTAAGTAGTTTTTACATTTTTTGATAGGAAAAGGCACATATTTATAATACTTTTATTACTTGTTAAGCTAATGGGTTAGAATTTCATGAATGCATTCAACATGGTACATTTGAAATATACTATACAATATATATAGTCCTATATATTTCCCATAGGATATTTATAACCCTAAGCACATTGTAAATGTACTGACATTCCTACCTATCTGCCTCCTTTACCAGAATAGAATAGGTTAAGTAGTGACATTCAAATAAAGTATAATGAATTCTGTGTCACCACTATCATCAAATATATATCCTGGCACATAATAGTCATGTAATAAATTTATGTGTGAAATTATTGATGAGTTATTAATTCACATGTGGAAAGAAGAAGCTTGGAATACGCAAAATTCAACTCACAGACTACATGAAGCTCAAGAAATAGGAAGGCCAAAGTATGGCTACTTTGATCCTTCTTGGAAGGTGGATCAAAATACCCATGGCTCAGAGCCAACCAATATACTGAGCATAGGGTCCCCGACGGAGGAGCTAGAGAAAGGATCCAAAGGGTCAAAGAGGTTTGCAGCCCCATAGGAGGAACAATAATAGGTAGCAACCAGTAACCCTAGAGGTTGAAAGGACTAAACCACCAACCAAAGAGTACACATGGAGGGACCCATGGCTCCAGCTACATCTTTAGCAGAGGATGGCCTTTTTCAGACATCAATGAGATGAGAGGCTTTGGTCCTGTGAAGGCTTAATACCCCAGTGTAGGGGAATGCTAGTTCAGGAAAGTAGGAGGGGTGATTGGTAAGCAGGAGGAGGGGGTGGGATAGGTGGTTTTCAGAGGAGAAAGGAGGAAAGGGGATACTGTTTGAAATGTAAATAAAGCAAATATCTAATAAAATAAAAAATTGAGGTTCAGATTAAAAGATTATCCATGTATTGGTTGGAGTAAATGGGAGGGAAAAACAGTCAACTAAATTTAGCAAAGTAAAAGAGAAGCAAAAGCAGGCATGGAATAATGAACTTTTAATTATCATGTATGTGCATATATACACATAATTTGTGATGATTATACTCATCTCCATAACCCTCTCTTATCCCTGCCTATGAACCCTTCTTTCAAACTTTTGTGTCTACATTTGGCCCACTCTGTTTAATTAGGGTTGCTTGTCTGAACATAGGGAGGGGTTTATTTACTAGAATATGGGCAACTTCTCAGTGGCCACACCATTGAATAATACAACATTCCCTCCTTTAGTTTCTGCTAACTGCCAGGGCAGGAAGGCAGGAGTGAGTGGCTGGGTAGGGAAGCACCCTCATAGCTGCAGGGAAGGGGGATGGCATAGGGTGTTTCCAAAGGGGAGACCTGGAAAGGGGAAAATATTTGAAATGTAAATAAAGAAAATATCCAATAAAAAAGATTATTCACATCAAAATTGTGATTTTTATATTCATAGGAAAAGTGAAGGTTCAGAGATTTATTCAGAGAGAGGGGTGTGTGTGTTTGTTTGTTTGTGTGTGTGTGTGTTTGTATGTATGTATATATATGTATGTATGTTTGTATGTATGTATGTATACAATGACAGATGGGGGCAGTTGTTGCCTCCTTGATAAGCAAACACAGACACATTTTTTAATGCTTTCCATGCATTGTAACTGAATGATCATCTTCTTGGACTGATCTAAGTTTTCACTGTTTCATAACTCCAAAAATTTGCTCCTACGCTCTTTACTAGCTGATGTTTCAGAACCCTGTTATCTCCTTTGGAAATCACAATCTTTTGTGAAACTATATATCTCTCCACATAAATTCCTTAACATGACACTTTGGGCCATTCAGTTTCTCACAAAGCAGAGTCTAAGAAAGCAATTAATGTCCAGCATTTTTTTTTAACTGGAAAAGGTGCTCAGGATCACCACTTGTGATGGAAACCAAGGAAAATAATTAGCATAAGGCAAAAGTAGAAGCCAGACTGCCAACAACTGGCCCCACCTGACTCCAAATAAGGAAACAATGTCACCCACAGGATCGTTCTGAGTTGATGCACTAGAGCCAGACTTACCATATATCAGATGTGTGCCAGTGTGTGGGTTGTGCCTACTTCAGGGTTGAAGAGAACAAATTTGGATCAGGAGGCTCTATTAACTGTGTCCAATTCTCAAATAATGCTGACACTGAGAAACTTCAGCCAGCAACACTCCAAGAAACCTGGGCAAGAAGTCTACCAATCTCAAGCAGGGATCTGAGCAGCATCTACTTACACAGTATTTCTCAAACTTTTGTCCCCAGCAGAAGTGATTTTCAGAGTTTAGCATGTGTATAAATGCCTGGAAGGCTTGCTAAAACACAGCTGGTTGGACTCCAACCATGTAGTTCCTCTTTCAGTGGGTCTATCCTGAGGCTTGAGAATTTGCATTTCTTATAAGTTCTCAGATGCTACTGCTGGGACTGCTGGTCCATGAACCATATTTTGAAACCACTGTTCCATACCATTCCTATATATGTACCAAGAGAGGACATCTTAGAGCTAGAAAGTATAAACCTTTAGAAATCACCAAATTCTTAGCTTGAAATGTGATAATTGGGATTTGTTATATATAAAGTACTTAATTCAGTAGATTACAATTTAATAAGCCTTTTTACAATTTCTTATATATACTCATTATACATTTAAAATACAGTAAAATTATATTGAGGATCTATAGGATTGCATATCCTAAATAAGCAAAATTTAAATTAATTCATGTTTACAGACTTTTCTCCTTAGCCAATCTTTTATTTCTTTATGGTTCTCATATTTTATATTTTTTATTTATTACATAAACCATCCATAGTCATATGGTTGAGGAAAATCAAAAATTAGGGGACACATTTAGAGCTAATTTGAATGCACAGATATGGAAATTAAGTACCTTTCACTTATTTCTTGGTTAGATTCAATACAATTTAAATATAGGAGTTCAATGTACATGCTTTGAACCCAGGAATGGGTTTGTATTCATTAAAAACCCCCATGTAAGCAGGAAGCAACAGTTGCATTTGTGATCCAAGAAGTTTGGAAAATAGCTCTTTTGGAGAGACTTTCTGCCATTGCTTCCATTGAATTCCTTTTAAAGTATTTTCTGAATAAGAAAATATTCAGCCTGATGTTGTCAATATTTCAGACCACAAGGGTATCGTAGAAGAAAATGGTGCCTTACTATCCTGAAAAAAGTTCCTCTGCTTCCCCAAGGGCCCAATTTACAAAGCAGAAATCTGCTGGTAGGATTTGGGTAAAAATCACATCATCTGACTAGAGCCTTTCCTCTGACTTTCTACAGCCTGCTTTGAAAGTATTGTACTGGTTACTTTCTGTGGAGGCAGAAGGTGAATGGTGTTTCTCATTTAAGGGCAGAGGAGCTCAGATGAATCGAATGCCCCAACATGAAGATGACAACAATAATGCAATGTACTGTCTAATCTTCCAAGCTTCATTCTGTCATGAGAGACTTTCATAATGTCCTTTTATTGTATCTAAAATTGGACTATATTCAAAAATAAGTCAATGTCTAACCCAGCATTTACCTTTTAGAATGGGATGGCTTATTTCTATCATGCGTTTTAGGATGAAGATAGAACAAGTGTTAGTATGAACTGCATAAAATTGTCTCTTTTGCCAGTCAGTACCATTGACTGTCAGAATCTACTCAGGAGTTTCTCCATATAGTACATGCCTATTTTTCATATTCACATTCTAAGTGCTGTAACAATGGCAAGGAATTTTGAAATTCCAATAAACAGACAGCAATTTGAGTGTTTCTATTTGGATTGACATTTTACCTAACAACCATGAAAATCAGCACTCTGTGTTAGCCCTGCAGCTGTCCCAGATTTAACTACTTTGCCTAACCAGAACCCCATGGTACCTTTTACCTGTACAGTATTAACATTTATTTAGGAGTTGATAAATAGCTTAGTGCAATCAATGGTCATTGTTTTTTTTTTTCCTAATAGTGGTAGCCTCATAAACATACTCCCTCCTCTACCAGTTAACGTAGACAGAAGATTTTTATCCAGGATGAATGCTGAGACTACATGGTGAAAGACTGTGTGCTCAGCAAAAACCTTACCCATGATGAATAAACAGCTCTTCTGGGGCCTTTGCTGCTGCCAGCTCGGCAGGAGTTGTTTATTGCCTGCTTTGCACATCCCATGATAAAGTTGCTGCTAAAATAAATTGCAGTTTTGCATAATTATTGACAATCACATCCTAACAAGCAGTGTGTATCATATTCGAGTGTTCAATTTTTTGAAATCCATTTTTAGCTTATGTTTAATCCCAGAAAATGTTTGTGTAGTTGTCGAAGGCAAATAAGGCATTTAAATAGAGTACTAATTTCCTCATTGCAGACAAAATTTACCTGAATCTTTTTAGTTGGAACTGTTACTGCTTAAGGCAATTTTCCCTCCTGAACTATTATTATGCAGATCTTTGCTCAGGGCATTCATGTAAATATCCACATTATTTATATATATATATATGTGTGTGTGTGTGTGTGTGTGTGTGTGTACTTTATATAGAAATACATACAATTGGAAAGTAAGATTTTTAAAATTCTCATAAGGGAATATTATTTCTTCCTTTTTAAAAAATGGGAAATCAAAATGAGGTGTAGGCAGAAGGAACTAACATTTTTATTGAGAATGAGAAGTGATCATAATATGTGAAGTTGATGTTCATCATACAGTACCTACTGAGGAAGAAGAAATGAAAAATCAGATAAGTTAGTAACAAGCAATGTCACACAACAGGCAAAAGATACTGGAAACTGAACTATCTTCTGTCTGATTTGTAAGTTTCTGCATTTTCAACTTGATACATTTTTTTCTCTTGGAAAATATCCTCAGCTCTAGGCAATACAGAATAAACCTAAGAAAGTACTATTAACCAGATAGTATTTGGCAAGGTGATAGTTTGCACAATTGTTTTTTTGAAAAATTTTTTTTGCATTTTTCTTCATTTTAGTATTTTTTCTCTCTTCACCATCTTTTCAATCCATCCCTCCAGTATTCACCTCCAAAGTCTCCATTTGTGTTTTCCTGATTTTTTTTATATTACTTATTTTATTTTTGTTTCTTGCCTCAGAGTTATATCAAAGATGGGCACAGCAAGGGAATTTAAGGTTTTGTCTATGAAGATTAACTTCAACACAAATTTAAAGATGAAAGAAAGATATTTTGGAATCATTATAAACAAAATTTGAATGTCTCTCTACTCTCCCTCTTGTGTGTGTGTGTGTGTGTGTGTGTGTGTGTTTGTATGTATCCATTTTTATACAAATCTTTAATTATTATTCATTTTTTTTGCGGGAGTACCCAAGGATAGAACCTAGGGCCATGAGGTTAGTAGACAAACACTCTACCATTAAACCACATCTTCAGCACATTGTTGTTTAATTTTAATTGGTCCACTTTCATTCCTTCCTCCAAGAAGAGGCCTTTAGATTAAATAGAAATGAATATTAAACAAAAGCTTAGTATTCTGGTTGTTGTTTAAGTGGAAAATTTCAGCAGCACTCCATCTTTGCTCATTTTATTGAGTTCATTGCATATACCATCCTGATACTTGTGAATTCCATCTGCCTATTTCTCCCTTTGCAGAGTGAATGAGCGAGAGGCTGCTTTGGAAGAAACTCATAGATTACTGCAGCAGTTCCCTCTGGACCTGGAGAAGTTTCTTTCCTGGATTACGGAAGCAGAAACAACTGCCAATGTCCTACAGGATGCTTCCCGTAAGGAGAAGCTCCTAGAAGACTCCAGGGGAGTCAGAGAGCTAATGAAACCATGGCAAGTAAGTGGAACATTTTGGCTTTGGCCATCAAATGAATCCTACTGAAGCAGTCTAAGCATTTGTATTTGATAATGAAAAACTGGGAACAAAAATAAAGTTGATTTATTCAGCTTGATATAGTTCAGCATTTGGGCAAGAAGAAAAGAGGCAGAGGCAGTAAAAAGACTCATTTGTGATTTCATTAAATACCATGAGCTTCAAAAAAAAATACACATCTATTTGCCCAGAAAAATATTTGTGAAAATAGCATAGGTTTTGTCAAGCAGAAACTCAACTCAGAGGACTAAGTTCAGCATTTGGGTTATTAAATTAAAATGGTTGCCATTTTTCACTGTTTATTTAATGTCTTACAGGAAAAGCATCTGTAGGAACTGTCTGTTTTATTTAGCGTTGCTAACTAAATCAGTTTCCCTTCGTTACTTTCAAATACATTCTGAATGTTAATCTGACATTTTGTAGTTTCTTCCTAACATGATCTTTGAAAATAAGAATGAGATTGCTAAATTTGTTATAGTTAGTGGTTGTGCAACTTTCAGACCATTGTTTTTCCTGGAAACAAAATCAGTAATTCTGTGTTCATGAACAGCAGAAACAGAAACCTAGAGTAATATTATTTAAATGGAATCATGTTCTCTTGTTCAGGAGGTTTCAAAGGTTTATTCTTAATAACTGATGGGATTTTTCTGAATTGTTATGCAACATTGCCATACATCCATTCTTTTCTACCTGAATTTTTTGGTTTAGATGTATATATAAATGAACATCCCTGGTATGTATAATATAGTTTGACATAATAATTTAAAGAATTTTCTGGACTATTTTAATGTGACAATTGGTTAATTTGTTGCTTTGGTACAGACAGTAGATAACGGCAATGATTTTATTACATCTTTTACATCTTTCTGGCCCCACTTGCCTATCTACAGTGATGCTAGTTTTGTTTGCTTCTGTGGAGGTAATTTGAATTAAATAGTTTCTAACTTTATTTTTGCTGAGATCTCCCATTGAAAGTCATGCAAATCTAGGATTTATTTTGGCTGAATCTTAAATGAGTAATTAAACAGTGATTGTAGCGCTATAGCTCATTTAGCTTATGCCATTCCATAAATAAAAATTTATTTCTCCTTATAAATGGTTACAAACCCATAGTAGAATTTTAATTGGTATATGGTTTCACATTTTTCCTACAACTATGATTCATAAGCAGTACAATTTTGATTGCCTAGCTTTTTAATCAAATTATCCTAAAAAGAAAGATTGACCAAATTACCTAAATAACTTATTGTCATATATTAAATAGACTTCCTTTCCAAATAGTATAAGTCAGGTGGAAGTCAAATATATTAATGATCTCCTATATTTGTATTTATATATACTCTATGCATGTATAAGTTATAATCTTTAGAAATTATAAGATTCTGAATAATTAAATTAAAAACTAGCTATATTTCTTTTTAACTATGAATAGTGAAGAAAGAAAATTGTGTTTTGATTTTTCATCTTTCTTTCAAAAACAATTGGAAATTACTCTGAAAAGAACTATTAACTTTCTTGTATTACTTAAAATGTATGTATGTATGTATGTGCTCCTCAAATCTGTGCATGTTTCTTATTTCTTACTTGCTCAATTATTTTCACACATAAACTACAATGATGAACCTCTCGGCATCTTTAAGTTCTAACGCTGGCCACATAAAACATTCAAAATGTTGGAGTCAGAAAATGTTAATGTTAGAATAAGAAAGGACTTCTTAAAAGTCTTAGTGTAAAGTGATGAGTGGATTAGTTGTTTTTGTTGTTGTTAACAGTGTTGTTCATAAACAGGTTCTTTACTTGCTTGTAGGAAGCCAAATATAACACATGTGGAGATCAGAGGAGGACCTTGGGTGCTGGTCTATGCCTAACCATCTTACTTGTCATAGGAACTCTTTGCTGCTGCTGTCCCTAGCTGGGAGCTTCTGGAGATTATTCTGTTACTGTTTTCTGTTTCCTGCTGGCATCTTGGATATACACATCAAGTTTTTACATGGGTTCTGAGGTTCTGAACTCAGGTTGTAAAGTTTGGAGGCTAATGCTTTCCCCCTTTACTCTGGTTCTTATCAATTAGTAATTTTCAGCCTCAGACTTCCTGAGAATTAGAATTACAAGGGTATGTTTCCAGGCCTATACTGAAGTGCATTTTTAATTATCAAAAGAAAAAAGGAAGGGACCCAAATGCTTAGTCAAATAGCTCTCCCAATAGATCTTGAGTCCTCTGTCTACTCAAAAACGAGCCAGATTTCTTTTCTACAAAAGCTACTGCATGGAGAAAAATGATAAATACTTTAAAATTACTTTCTAAAATTGATAATTGTTCCATATATTGAGACAACGACTCTTATTATTCCTATATTGACTATTGCCTTTTGTTATTAGCTACTTTATTATCTATTAAATTCTCTCATTGAAAATCATAATTTATGGGGTGCATGAGCACTGCATATATTGTAAATCATGAAATTCCTTAATAAATTTAGTGAATACACTTCACTCTGAAACATATTAAAATTTCCTAGTGTATTAGTAAAAAAGGTTGTTTTCTTAACTAAAGGCAAAAACAATATTTTGCTTGTCCACACCCTATGGTGAAGACATCTTTCTTACAGTTACTTGCGATAGTCTGCCTAGGCTATTTAAGCCCACAAACTTTTTATATAATATCATATCCTGAGCAGTGAGCATTTAAGAATGCTTAATTGTACATTTATTTCAAAAGTAAAGAACTGAAATAATAATTGAATCAGATTCTTTTTCTGTCCAAACATTTACTTTTGGACCTAAGAGAGCTGATAATAATAATAATTTCATATTGTAAACAAACAAACAAACAAATAAACAAATAAATAAATTTAGTTAAATAATTGAATGACTTTGTACCTTTACAAATATTCCACAAGTTTGGTAAATATTATGTGATACTTTGTCTTAGTTAGGGTTTTATTGTTGCAAACAGTCACCATATCCAAAGCAACTCTTATAAGGACAGCATTTAATTGCTGTTGGCTTACAAACAGATTCAGCGGTTCAGTCTATTATCATCAAGGCTAGAGCATGGCAGGATCCAGGCAGCCATGGTGCAGGAGGAGCTGAGAGTTCTACATCCTCATTTGACTGGCCACTAAGAGAAGACTAACTCTATCTCACTCTGCACAGCTTTAAACTCCACCCCCACACTGACACATATCCTCCAAGAAAGTCACATCTCCAAATAGTGCTATTCCTTGAGCCAAGCATATTAAAACCACCAAGCATGCACGCACGCGCGTGCACACAGACACACACACACACACACACACACACACACACAAATGCAGTTTGGAAGTTTGGAAATGGGAGATAAATGTGGTACATCTTTTCTTTGGAACATTCATTTATAGCTTTTCCTAGGAAGCATACACCATTTCTTGGAATACTGCACAAGAGAATTTTAATAATGTACCAGTTAAAATTTAATTGATTTAGTTGAAAGAAATGATTGGAGATTAGAAATAAAATAATTGTCTTTCTACAATGGAAGCTTTGGCATCTGCCTTAAGGGTAACACCATTTCTTTTCTAAGTAAAATTATGTAGTTGTTGATTGTTGATAGGTATACCCAATATCTGGCAAAGCTACATTTGTCACACATTACTTTGAACTTTTCACTTTGAAAATATAATGTTCCCAGAAGCAGTACAAGATATGATACCTGAGGTTTCACTTGTAAGTTCCAAATAGAAGTTGTACAATGTTAACCAAAGTCTTACAAGGTGTAGTGTTCAAAGTGTGCACTGTGGCTATAGATATAATGCTGAAACTTTGCTCTGCAAATTAAATGCAAGACCATTATATACATCACAAAATTAGAGCATTCATAGATGATGTGGTTAATATTCTGTGATATTAAATGTTGGAAACGGAGCAGTCTCACCTAAGGATATGGTAGAGGTTGGTCAGATAAAAAGGGGTCTGTCTTAAGGTTCTCTAGAGTCATAGATCTTAAGGAATGTTTTTATATATTAAGGGAATTTATTTAATGACCAACAGTCTGTAGTCCAGCTTACCCAACAATGAGTGGCTGTGAACAGGAAGTCCAAGGATCTAGTAGTTGCTCAGTCCCACAATGCTGGTTTTTTATGCTTGTCTTCTGTTCAAGTAGATTCCAACAGATGTGCTGGCAAGAAGTCAAAGAAGAGTAAATCTTCCTTCTGCCAAAGTCTTTATGTAGGCCTCCAGCAGAAGCTATGGCCCAGATTTAAGGTGTGTACCACCACACCTGTATCTGGAATTTGCTTTGTCACAGACTGACCTTGAATTTAGATATGCTTGCCTGAGTCTCCTAGAATTAAAGACATGTACTACTTTGTCAGGGCCTAAGATTTTCATGGCCACTATGCGGCAGGATCTCCATGTGAAGATCCAAGTTAGAAACATGTCTTCCAGCCTCATGACCTTGATCATAGATGTGCCCTCCATTTCTGGAATGTAATTCATCCCATATGTAATCAAGTTGACAGCCAGGAATAAACATCACATTCTTTAAGTATAATTGGTATATCATTGTAGTACTATCCAGTGAAGAAACTGCCTGGCTATGGGCATGTGGGTGGGAAGTATTCTAAGAACTAAATAAGGAATGTGCTTCTGACTCTGTCTGTCTCTGTCTCTGTCTGTCTCTTTCTCTGTCTGTCTCTGTCTCTGTCTCTCTCTCTCTTTTTCTCTCTCTCTCTCTTATTCATCTCCTTTTCCTCTCCCCTTCCTCTCGTCTCCCTCCCTCTGGTATGTATGTGTGCATCAACAGTAGTTACTTTATTTCATTTAAATACATAATTTTCAACATTTCATTTACCAATATCATGAAAAGTTCTTGTATATTGAGTAAAATGTTGCCAGAGAAGCCAGTTTGATAAACTTTGAATTATGCATCTGAATATGCCTATAAATTAAGACAGGTTTGATTTCTATACATTATTGAGATTGAAAAATCAGACTCTTCAGTATTTCTTATACAAAACCTTGACCCACATGTTCATTCACGGTAGTATAATCAGCACAGTAAATAAATTAAAACCTCACATATCATGGGATATTGTACAGTGGATCTCTAATTTTAAAGAAACATTCATTATACTTACTATTCCTAATTGGTTTTCATTTGTCTGTATTTTTAATGTGCCCATTTTTATTGTTTTTTCAGAGCATGAGTGTGATTTTCCATATATGCCTTTTGTCTTATATTCTCTTACTCTTCCACATTTGTAAAAATATTATCATCACATTTGCATGCAAACTATATTCCTACCATTTAAACTTCAATTAAATTGGAAACTCTTCACTAAATTTCAATCAGGTACTTTAGGCATACCTGTATGTAGTGATGACAGCATATATAGAGAGAAGAGAGGTGGAACTTTGTGCCAGAGAGCACACCAAGGACATAGCATCCATGTCATATGTGTTCAAAGCTAGATGGGTAGATCTATACCTGTTTGAAGGCCACAAAATATTCGAAAACATATCTTAACCTTGCTTATGTATTGGGTGAGATTTTTAAAATGCTGAACCATAAATTAGACCTTAAAGAAATTCAAGTTAGATTGATCACACCATATCCTGACCATTCTTTCCTCCAAAGGATGAGAAATGCTGTTTAGAGAAAGTTGTGTTTGAATATTCAAGAATAAGGTCCCAGGTGGTACTTATGGAGAACTCCTGCATTTGAGAGACTAAGCCAGAAAGACAATATTGAGATCACCCTAGCTGACATAGCAAGATCTTGTCACAATTTTGAAAAAGGCATAGTAATATTTTGAGATCTTGAAGGAACTCCTGTATGGGTAGATAAAGTTGCTGCTACAAGAAATGAGATTGGATAGATCAGATAAGAGTAAGTCATGTAAGCACTATGATAAAATAGATAATTGGTTTTGGTGGTAAATATAGATCCCCATTTTTTATAAATATATTGCTTTTAAGCATGCTCTCTCCATACCATTCTTAACCCTTTCTCCAATATCCCAACTCCCTTTCTGTTATCATTAACACTTACTACTTTATTTTACTGCCCAACGACCAAGTCCCAGTGACACACATATACAGGGACTGTAATATTTCACAGGATGTGGTCGAGATTAAGAGTAAGATACATCTTACTTTATGCCAAAGAAGCAACACTGTGATAAAAAAAAAAAGGGTTAGTGAATATAAACTGGTTTTTTCTTCCCTCCACTGACACATTTTTTAAAAGTTTGAGTTTATCAATAGTGAAGTTTGAAGAGGCTGTTATAGTGGTGATCAGGCCCTGGAGGTACACTGACCCCACAGGAGATAAAGGATGAGCAGACCATGTTCCCAAGCTTGTATTGTGTCTTGTGTAGGGGTGTCAGATCTGCCCATATCCTGATCCTGGTTCTGAGTCCCCAGACTGAGGGAGACTGAAGGCAAGCTTGTCAGACATAGATGGAGAGTAAGGAAGTAAACAATGGGCTGACTTC
Source organism: Apodemus sylvaticus (assembly GCF_947179515.1). NCBI lineage: Eukaryota > Metazoa > Chordata > Mammalia > Rodentia > Muridae > Apodemus > Apodemus sylvaticus. The sequence goes on from NC_067495.1 coordinate 45,403,863, forward strand.
ACTTCTGGCTTTCAGATAAAGTTGGAGGCTTGAATTTACTGGGGAGATAGGGCACCTATGGAATTATTGTTGGAGCCTGCAGACTGGAAAGTTGGGGACAGTGACATGAGATTTAGAAGGACCAGGGCCTGACAAACTGCCAGTACTATAGCCCAGTATGTAGAGTGCTGTGGGTTTGATTCCTTATGCCACATAAAATGGGTGCAAACTGTCTCATTCTAGCACTAGGAAGGTAGAAGGAAAAACATCATTAGATCAAAGCCATTCTCTGCTACTTAACAAGTTTGAGACCAGCTTTGACAGCACAGTACTCTTTCTTAAAAAAGTGTGAGGCAGGGATACTCTTCCCTTGAAACTCAGTTTTCCTCAAATCTTCATTCGTTCTAAGAAAGCAAAAGTCAGATGGCCAAGAAGAGTATGTGGCTGTGTGTCTAAATAATAAATGGAGAATAGTTATTCTCCCTTTATGCATTGGCTACTCAAACTTGTGGACTCTCAGCATCAGCATCAGTATCAACATTATTAATATCAGCATCAACACCAGCATCAATATCAGAGTCAACGTCATTGTCCCAGGATCAAGGGGAGGCCCCAAGGCCTGACACTGTTACTGAGGCTATGAGGTGCTCACAAAAAGGGACCTAGCATGACCACACTCCAGAAGACCCAACAAGCAGCTGAAAGAGAGAGATGCAGATATTTACACCCAACCAATGGACAGAAGCAGCTGACACCCTGTTGTTTAAGTGGGGAAGGCTGAAAGAAACTGAGGAGAAGGGCGATCCTTTAGGAAGACTAGCAGTCTAAATTAATCAGGACCACTGGATCTCTCAAAACACTGGACCACCAAACAGGCAGCCTACACCAGATGATGTGAGGCCCCCAACACACATATAGTAAACGACTGCCAGGTCTGGGGTTCGGTCAGAGAAGATGTACCTAACCCTCAAGAGACTGGAGGCCCCAGGGAGTTTAGAAGTCAGGTGCGGTGGGGCATGGAGACATCCACATGGAAACAGGGGGAGGGGAGGAGGTATGGGATGTGGAACAGTCTGATGGTGGATGGGGGTGGAGGGAATAAAATATTGGGTGTACAAAATAGAAAGTGTCATCTTCCCCCTCTACACTATCCATTATTAGGTCCTGACTACACTAATCAAGAACAGAGCCCAGAGGCACAAACTTATACTCTCACTCTATACACTACTATGTTGTTTTCTGTCCTGAATTTTTACTTATTCTTTGACAATTTAATACTTGGATATTATATTTTGGCCATTTTAACCACCCTTTACCCTTTCTCATCCATCTTCCAATCTGTCTTAACCCTTTTTTCTTCCAACATGTTTTCTTCCTACTTTGGTGTCTTTCTTTTGATCTGGACATTTTGCTGTTGTTATTTGTTTTTGTTATGTATTGTTTTGTCTTATATTTTTGTGAATTACGGAATTTAATTACAGTTGTTAGCATGAGTACAGGTGCTAGATTATTTATTAGAGAAGGGCAATTTACCAGTAGCTATACCATTGAAGAAAGTATTCCCTCCCACAGCAACCACTGACTAGCAACCACTTTCCTTTTGAGAAAGGCCAGGCAACCTGAGTTCCACAGCCGTCCAGCATAGAAGGTTAATAGGCCTAATCCTATGTAAATTTTGTGTTGGAATCTACAATTGCTACACATTCTTGAGGAAAGATTGAAATTTCTGTAAATGTCAGAGAGAATTCAAAGGGAAATATCAAAAAAGCATAAAGTTTAGGAAAAGGAATTAATGAAGAGAAATATCCAGATGTTTTATGTGCTGTATAAAGGAAAACTAAATATAGAAAATGATTTAGTATGTACAATCATTTGTGAAACTACTTTGATTTAAGGTGATTTGAATTTCAAGACATTATTATAAAGGTTGGACTACTTTGGCCATGTTATATCTTGTTCATATTGAAACATGTTAGTTGAAAGTATTGAAATCTTCTGAACCAAATTGTCTGAATATTGCTATGTCACTAGGGCACAGAATGGTACACATGAAGTACTACATTGAATAATTTCCAACTTTATCTATCAGATTATATATTTTATATCTACAAATAAAAAGAAAAGCCTCTATCAATAAGCAGACACTGTGCATACTGCAAAGGCAATTTTGATAGCCTATAATGACCATTGTCTTTCATACTTTGCAAAGATTTTGTGATAAACTTAGAAGGTAATAAATATAAAAGCACTTTGAAAAGCTTTCTTAAGTGAAAGGTCCTTCTTAATATTATTAATTACCATTAGTCAAAAGTCAAACTGAAGCTATAAATCTAAAATTGCACTCTTTAAAACCAATGAATCAAAGTTATATTAAGTAATAATAACTACAGTTTTTTCATTTTATAATCATGTAAGTAATTATACTTTCATTTTCTAATTTTATTTTCTAAAAATGAGATGCTGTAGTAAGACTATTTCCATTTTTAATTGCAGAGAGTAAAATTGGAGAAAGTATGCAATTTATCTATGGTAACATCATTAGAAATTAAATAATTTGTGTTTCACTATTCCAGATTATGAGGGAAATTATATAAAATCAAATACTAGCAGGAAAAATGTATTTCTGGGATTTAAAATAGTATATTTTTCCAACTATTATAATAAGTAATGATAACTAATATTCTTTAAATACTTACTATGAACAAGCATAGTGCTTTATGTGTTGATTGTATGAATATTACCATAATCTTATTTTCATGAAATGCTAAATATTTGGAGGGTTGACCAACTGCAAACTACATAGAGAAAAATGAGTGTTTGAAATTCCATTTGACTTTCTGACCTTCTGAGAAAACTACTATCCTACATATTACTCTGAGATGGCTCAGCAGTTCAAGCCAAACCATAAATATCAAAAAAAGAAATTTCAAATCATTCACCTCAATGGAGTTTGTCAGTTCATAGAAACATTAGGCTCCCTAGACATCCATTTTGTTTTACATTTTTCTTTCTAGCTTCTGCATATATCTCGGCTCAATGTGCTCTGTAAAATCAGGTCATGATTAGATGTAAATGTTCTTGTTAAGGCCTCCTTTTGCCATAATGGTGTGTGCTCGTTTTGTTATACTTGACCTCTGAACAGTTTCCCTCTTCTTGACTTACTGGGCTGGCAGAATGTAGTAAATCCCTCTCCATCTGCTCAATGACATATTCCTTAAGCCTCATTTTCCTGAGGATCTATTCCACTTATTCCCTTGATTTTTCTTCATCTCCTTATCTCCTCTCAATAGTCAGTCAATACTTCCTAAATGTCAGTTTTCTGTTATATTTCTCTCCAAATAGACTACTCATCTCCATTTAACCAATGATTCAAGTATTCTGTTCTCTTTGCAAGATTTATTCTACATATCTTATTGAACGTTGGAGTTTCTTAACACACATATCGCAGGCAAAGTGCAAACTCAGTAAGATGCAAGCCAGGCCATGTCTTTTATCTCTTGCTATTCAACACTACATCCTCTCTTCTGGGAGACTTCGTATCATGAGTTTATTTATACATCTTTTTATGTCAATTTTACATTTTCTTTTCTGTACTCTGGGTCTTGCCAACATGATTGTTTCTGTCATGCCCTTTACTTACCACCACTATAATTTGTGTTACTCTTTGCCTATGTCTGCTTCAACACATTTCTGTCAACTGCTTGTTCCAACCCAGCCCACATATTTAAACTTCCCAAAACATCATTTACATGGTGACTAATCAAGCAATTGTTCCAACTCACCTTGCAGTTTAAACTCCCTAAAGCATAACCTAAATTCTAAGTAGACTATAGATTTTATGCAAGAAGTGATTAAATAGGAATTTATTTACTACATATTCTTATTGTCAAGATACTGTATTGTGTGTGATGGGTACCTTAATAAATATTTATTAGTCATTTAAAGAAACAGATGACTCTTCAAAACATTTATATGACTTCTTAAAACGTTAACAAAAAGCCTTGTACACTTGGCTGCTTTGCTGTCAAGGTTTGGCGCCAAAGCTGAGTTCTAAACTTATTCATTCCTTTGTCTTTCCACAAACTCTCAATTCCCACAAATGAACATCAAACAAGACTAGAGTTATTAGACAGTTTTATACTTGTAGGTAATATAGTCCTTATCTCCATCTCCCTTTCCTAACACAAAATTTCCTATAAATCCCTTTTCCACATTCATGTGAGAAACTGAACAGAGTTATTTGCTTGTCTGCTTGTTTTGATGCACTTAGTCTAAATAACCAGAACCAGCTATGTGACCATGGGTTTGAAATGAACAATTAAACATTGGTGTGCTCACCAACAGGTGCACAACTGAAAACAATGACTATTCTTACCCCGAGAATTGTTCAGTAGCCAGTAGTTTATCAAGCAATGACCCATGTCCTCCACCTCCATCCATGATTGACTATGGACAGTGGCAGTTTGGTGCAGGCCTAGTGCTACTAACCACAGCTGCTCTCTGTTCTTCATTATAACTTTGTCATTCTACAGTTCCCCTTCTTCATCTTAGCTTACCCAAAGGCTACTAACTTGTGAAGAAAAAGTCATATTGACATCAATTCTTGTTCCTGTGGCTGAAAGTCTATCTCCTTAATTCCCAAAGGCATTTCTCTGCGTTATAAATAATGGGTTATTTTTTCTTTTGCTTTCTTTTAGAAAAGCTAGAGAGGATAGTATTTAATACTTTGAAGTTTGGCTCTATCGCTTTAAATCATGGTTCTGATTCCTGCTGACCTGAACTTATTTTTTATTGCTTTTGTATTATTTTGCTATAAATAAAAAATAACCACATCTATACTTCACATATTTTATGAAGCTGATATGAAGTCATATCTATTAAATTCATAAAACAGTACCTGACAGATAGTAAGCACTCAATAAATATAATTCACCTGTCATTACATTTATTTTTATATTTATATGTACAAGTAAAGTTACATTTTATGCATCTATTTGGTGATAAATTTCCATACTATTCATTGTGATCTGGGTCCCTTGAGGAATAATTCTCATTTGATTTATGTGAGAATGGGCATGAGATGGACAGACAGATGAAAACTTAATGTATTGGCTTCTATGAATGCTGAGACTTCATTTAATAAGGAAAAATATTTGTTAATTTTCAGTGTATTTTACTTCTTAAATGTCAATATTGATTCAAAAAATTCTTTAAAATCTCAAGATAAAACAAACCTTAATAACCCATCTTTTGAGAATAAATATATCATATTGAAAGTATAAAAACAGATTTTTCCTTTGCATAGTGACCTCCTTGGGGAAGCAACTGACTTGTCATCCTTTGCTTTCAACTAGACATCTGAGATTCCTGAAACTTACTTTGTCAAAAGTTGCTCATTTTTTTTCCATTCTGAGCAACGGAGGAAATAACATCAAGGTCTTACAGAAATCTTAATAAAGAAAAAATTTGTTTTGTTTTGTTTTAGTTTTCCCATACTGTATTTTGTTTATTTTCACTCTTTAAATGTTTTTGTTTTTGAAAGACAGAAAGGTAATTGATGTTTTGTGGGTGGGGAGGTAGGGAGGATCTCAAGGAGTTGGGGGAGATAAAAGAATATGATCAAAATATATGTAAAAGAATTTAATTAAAATTGAATAGAAAAGAATTGTTTTAAATGAATGCCAAGATGAATCACTGGACAAAATTAATGAGCTCAACAAACACTCCCTTTCTCGGAACCTGGCCTAGACCCACATAGTTTTTATCCAAACAAGTATTAAAAAGGTCAAGAAAAATTACCAGTAATTAATTCCTGTCACAGTCTTATCTTTACTTTTTTTTTTCCTGGAAGAAATTTTGAGTGTTGGTATTAGATTTACCAGGACTGGTCTACAATAAATGGTAGACCTTCTATTTTCCATCGAATTGTAAAAGACTAATCAGAACTGTATCTAAAAAACTATATTTTATGTGAACCAGCCACTATCCTCAGAGCTCCCAGGGACTAAACCACCAACCAAAGTGCACACATGGAGGACCCATGGCTCCAGCTGTATATATAGCAGAGGACAGCCTTGTTGGACATCAAAGGGAGGAGAGGCCCTTGGTCCTGTGAAGATTCAATACCCCATTGTAGGAGAATGCCAGGACAGGGAAGCAGAAATGGGTACCTTGATGAGCAAGGGGAGGGGGATGGGTTAGGGGGGTTTTGGAGGGGAAACCAGGAAAGGAGATAACATTTGAAATGTAAATAAAGAAAATATCTAATAAAAATAAATAAAATTGATCATAATCAAAATATTTTAGTTTGTCAGCATGTAAATTTCATTCCACATGAGCTCCTTTTGTAGTCTGTGGTTTTCTAAATTAAACTGAAATGTCAGAATGTTGACTTTTTATTTACCTTTTTATTGATTCTTTGTGAGTTTTAGGTCATGTAACCCAAACCCACTTATCTTTCTGTCCCTTCCTGCACACCCTCTGCCCATGCAACTTCCCCCATGATGAGAAAGTAGACTTTTTATCAATATCAAATTTTAAAGAAAAGTTCTTCAACAAATGTGTGTATATAAGTTAGGTATTTCCCATATAGATAGATAAAATCATTCCTGGTTGTGAAAATGTGATACTTGAATATAGGAGATATAAAGCATTTCTTACTGGACATCCTATTAATATAGGTAGAAGTTTTTCTATTTTCTGATCTGTGGGTGTCCTTGAGGAGTCTGTTAGTATGTTGACTTTTTTTTGATTTTTTTTATTCGATATAATTTATTTACATTTCAAATGATTTCCCCTTTTCTAGCCCCCCACTCCCCGAAAGTCCCGTAAGCCCCCTTCTCTTCCCCTGTCCTCCCACCCACCCCTTCCCACTTCTCCGTTCTGGTTTTGCCGAATACTGTTTCACTGAGTCTTTCCAAAACCAGGGGCCACTCCTCCTTTCTTCTTGTATCTCATTTGATGTGTGGATTATGTTTTGGGTATTCCAGTTTTCTAGGTTAATAACCACTTATTAGTGAGTGCATACCATGATTCATCTTTTGAGACTGGGTTACCTCACTTAGTATGATGTTCTCTAGCTCCATCCATTTGCCTAAGAATTTCATGAATTCATTGTTTCTAATGGCTGAATAGTACTCCATTGTGTATATATACCATATTTTTTTTTGCATCCACTCCTCTGTTGAGGGATACCTGGGTTCTTTCCAGCATCTGGCAATTATAAATAGGGCTGCTATGAACATAGTAGAGCATGTATCCTTATTACATGGTGGAGAATCCTCTGGGTATATGCCCAGGAGTGGTATAGCAGGATCAAAGAGGAACACTCCTCCACTGCTGGTGGGGTTGCAAATTGGTACAACCACTCTGGAATTCAGTCTGGCGGTTCCTCCGAAAACTGGGCACCTCACTTCCAGACTTTTTAATATTACAATTACACCTTACAACATCCTGGGTCATTACACATATCATCTTTGCACCCTCCAAAGATTTTTTTTCCTGTCTAATGTTTTTTCACCTATTACCACAAATATATACAAATTTCTCTAGGACTTAAAGAAATAATTATTCTCTGCAGAATGTAACATTTTTTTTTTTTGCTCCTTTGTGGCAGCCGTTTTCCACCCCAGCACTTTACTCCCACTTCAACATTTTTTTTTCTCTTTTTATATCTCCCATTTTATATGTAAAATTTTCATGGAATATTCAATTTTAACGTGTTTGTCTATATATTTCTTGAATTTTACCGGAAATATTTTCCATGTAAATCTTCAATTTTACCTGAAAATGTTTTTTTTTCTTTTCTTTTTTTCTTTTCTACATTTTTTTGTTTACATTCCAAATGATTTCCTCTTTCTCAGTCCCCCCCTCCCCATAAGTCCCATAAACCCTCTTCTCTCTGCCCATTCCCGATCAAGCCCCTTCCCACTTCTCTGTCCTGGTAATCCCATGCATTGCCTTTCCAGGACCAGGGCCCTCTCCTTCCTTCTTCTTGGGAATGATTTGATATGTGAATTGTGTCTTGGATATTCAGAGCTTCTGGTCTAATATCCACTTATCAGTGACAGCATTCCATGTGTGTTCATTTGTGATTGGGTTACCTCACTTAGGATGATATTTTCCACTTCCAACCATTTGACTAAGAATTTCATGAATTCATTGTTTTTAATTACTGAGTAGTATTCCATTGTATAAATATACCACTCTGGAAATCCGTCTGGCGGTTCCCCAGAAAACTGGACATGACACTTCCAGAGGACCCTGTTACACCATTCCTGGGTATATACCCAAAGGATTCCCTGGCATGTAATAAGGACACATGTTCCACTATGTTCATAGCAGCCTTATTGATAATTGCCAAAAGCTGGAATGAACCCAGATGTCCCTCAATGGAGGAATGTATACTGAAAATATGGTATATCCACTTCAACATTTTAATACTGGGTTCAATTAAATGTTGTGACCCCAGATAGACTGAGACTTGGATAATTATGAAATACTTGATAAGACATCCTCTCAGGTTTTTACCTCCATAAATGATATTTTTAGTTTTATAATAGTTTCATGAATGGTGGTAAAACTGTTACATATTGTACTTGAAACATGGAAATGAGTCCAGATAGCATTTTTACTTACTGTGGGAAAGAACCACTATTCTGTTTAGGGATAGGAAATGTTTTATTATTAAAATGAAACACTTGATTAGATAATCGCAAGTGTATATTCCTTCCATGACAACAGAAACTGGTATATTCTTACAATGTATATATCTAGTAGAAGAATATTTTTGTTGACTGAATTCTTGAATGTGTCCTTTCAGGTGGACTATTACTGACAAATGGAATTTTCTACAGAAGAATAAAGAGAATCAATAGTTTGTAAGACAGAACTACCAGAGGAGGAATTGAGAGTAGTGGGAACTGGCAGAAGAGGTCAGGTTACACCTAGCTATGAAGAAAAAGAATGGAATGAAAATAAGTACACTATTTTTTTAATTACCCAGAGAAGGAGATATATTCAATTATGCACCAATCAAACAAGGGATTCTAGTTAGTTTTTGCTATATAGTCCTCCATGAAATTTCATGGTTTAGTACATTTTTAGTCACTTATTTTACTTTCTGATCTATAATTTGAGTAAAGGTCAGCATATCTTGCATGCATATTCTTTCTTAAATAATCTGAAGCAAGTCAGCTATTGATGCAGGAACCAGTTCCAAGAGGAGTCATACCTATTAGTCACCTTATTTGGATACTTGTCAATAATCTGAGCACATGGTAGCTCTAAGATCTTAGTTTTCTCTTTAATATACCTCCTTCCACACTCTTCCTTCTCTTTCTTCATATATCCTTTGATGTTGGTTCTTGTTTTTTTTCTTTTCAATTGACTTTCATCTATACATAGAAAACACATTTCAAATCTTCCTGTCTCTAGGCTGTATCGATCTTGTCCACCCAAATGCTCTTTCTGAACTTTTCCATTTGTTTTCCATCAACCCATTGAAGTTGAACAAATGATAGAAATTAATTTCTTAAACAATCAGAACAGCATCCTGAATAAGAATCAAAAATGCTTCAACAAACTGAAAAAAAGTAATATCAGTCAATTTTAGGGACAATATGCCTAGCACAACAAATCAAAATTTAAACTGTCGTTTCACTTATAGCAGGCCTTAGAATAGTCAAGTTCATATTGCTAGAAAATTGAAAGATGATTTCCAGTGGTATCTGGACCACAGAATAGGAATTTCTTATGTGCTGGATACCTGAGTTTCAGTGAGGATGATGGAAAATTTCTAATAATGGGTAGCAATGATATTAATTTAATTTAATTTAATTTGTTTTACGTATTCACGTTACATCCTGCTTACTGCCCTCCCCAGTCACCACCTCCCACAATCCTTCCCCCTTCCCCTCCACTTCTCCTCTGAGAGGGTGGGGATCTCCCTAGGTATTCCCCCACATACCCTGACACTTTAAGTCTCTGAGAGACTGGGAACATCCTCTCCCACTGAGGCCACACAAGGCAGACCAGCTAGAAGTACATATTCCATAGACAGGCAACAGCTTTTGGGACAGCCCCTGCTCCAGTTGTTTGGAGTCCACATGAAGAGAAAGCTACACATTCGCTACATATGTGATTGCAGGTTTAGGTACAGACCATGTATGTTCTTTGGTTAGTGATTCAGACTCTGAGAGCCCCAAGGGTCTCAGGTAGTTGACTCTCTTGTTCTTCCTGTGGAGTTCTTATCCCCTTCAGGACCAGCAATTCTTTCTCCTATTCTTCCAAGAGTCCCCTATCTCCATCTACTCTTTGGCTGTGTCTGTATCTGTCTGAGTCAGCTACTGGGTGGAGCCTCTCTGGGACAACATGCTGGAATTCTATCTGCAAACATAACAGTGTATCATTAATAGTGTGTGAGGTATTGGTGTTTGCCCACGGGATGGATATCAAGCTGGGCCAATCATTGGTTGGCCACTCCCTCATTAATGATATTTGTAAAACACCAGGAATGTTTTATACAATCAAAGTATACATTTACAAATTGCAGAAGTAACATATTTTATGTATATTTTTAAATGCAGTACAAAATAAGAAGAAACAAGTTAATAGACAAATCCTTCAAATAATTTTTATGGAAATAATATTATCAGAGAATATAAAACATTTTATATTGTTTCTTTTAGCTTGTGCAATTTAAGGAATTCAGTAGGTTTGGAGCTTTCACATTCATCTTATAGGAAATGTGGGAACTAATTTGGCAGAGACCATTAGTAGGATGCCAGTGAAAATGCTGGTATTTTTGTTTGTTTTAGCATTATTGGTAATTTAAAATTTTATTCATGATTTTCAGAATTTTTGAAAATTTCCAAGCATGTCACATATCACATCTTTTCTATAAAGATGAACATAGCATAAAATCACACCCCTCTATATACCTTCAAAATAGGTACACCAGTCAGATGTAGCTGTACAAAATACACTTCTTCTTCAATTATTCACTACATGTGCCAATCAGATTACTTCATTAATGTTTATGACTTTCTCACATATACTATATATCCATAATAACACAAAATTTTTCTCACATATGAGTATGTATTAAATTGCATGTTTTATGCATATATGTACATATTTACAGATGTGTAACCCTTTAGAAAGGAAAGAATACCAGAGAGAGAAAAAGAGGAGAGGCAAGAAAAGAAAATGTCAGAGCTAGACAAAAAGAGTATATCTCCAAATTTATGTGGTTTAACCATTCTGGTTCTTGTGTGCAGAAAGTGTAATATGTCAACTCTCTGTAGACGAGCCAGAAACTCTGCCTAGACCTGAGCTACTTCTACCCACTTAAAACTGAGAACAACTGAACTGGATACTTGACTGTGTCCATTTAGCTCTGATGGTTGAGACATGTAGAGTCTTACAAAACATATTGTGAGAAGGAAATAAATGTAAAAAGTAAAAGCTTTTCTCCTTATATTGAATTGTTTTTCATTTGTTGTCTCCATCTCCAAAAAATATTCAATCAGGAGTAGTATTGTTTATTCCTACCACTGTTTGGGGAGAAGCATGAAGGAATGCGGAGCCAGATGGAATCTAGAAGATTTACATCGCCATTTCCATTCATTTTCCATTTGCATATTATATAAACTGCCCATGCTTCCATCTGACACATGATCATTAATTTAATGTTATGATCTAATGACTCATGACATTAAATTATAACATTAGTCTAGCATGACCAAATTATAGTACTCTAAAGGAAAACTTCTTTTGTAGATTTTATCCTGCAATTGAGACAAATAATACTACTAATTTGTCATAATTATATTTTTTTGCTTAGATTTGGACAGTGTCTCCTTTGTAAAAATATATTTCATTAAACAAGATCGAACTTATAATCAATTTCTTAAAATTATAATTAAGAAAGGAGATATATTTTTATTTGGATTATAGAAGTGATATGTGTTTACAGTAATAAAATCATTTTGGTTGAGAATAATATATAGAATTTAACCTGAAGGAAAAATATTTTAATATTTGCTATCCACATTTGACTGGTGGTAGGTGAATTATCAATAAAGTTCTAACCAAGTTTGTGTCTTGAAACATTACATCTGTAATTCAGTGTTCCCTTTTTTTTTACATATATAGGATCAGGTAATATATTGGTCATCTTTAGGTAATTCAAACAAAAAGATTTGTTGTAAGTCTGGTATGAATTTGTCATTTTAGCTATTTGAATTTTCTTTCGCAAAGTTTTTTAACATAAAATATTGTGTTCTTCATGTGATTAAAACATAAAATAATTAGTTGACTTTACAGAGAAATAAACAGATGTAAGGAGGAAGAGGAAAACAGAGAATATGAGGGAAATAAGTAAAAATCACATAACCTCTTATCAAATAGAGTCAGATAAACCATGGCAAAGAGAAATAATTTGGCTTTCTAAGATGATAAAGTAATAAGGTATAAAATTCTGCTGCTTCACAAAATATGGCACAAAGTCTGGCACAACTTATGTCAACATTTCGACTTATAAAAACATAAACAACTGAACTATTATATGAGAAATGAAAATAATTTTAGGTTAGAGGATAGATATAAAAATCCAATAATGCATGTACCCATGATCACAATAATATTACATCTGGAAAGGAAATGAGTCCTATAGTAGAGATGCCAGTTTGAAAATTATTCTCAGAAGTCTTCAAGTTCAGCATTCTTGTCCACTTCGTCCTCCTCCTTCATAAAAGTAAAACAAAAAAATCAAAAAATATATAAAATTAAAAAACTAATTAGGTATTCTAAGAAGAGAGAAGTAGCAGAGATAGAGGAAACTGAAGAACGAAAAGGGTGAAGAATGGAAAGAGTAGCAGTAGAGTGGGGAGTAATTACATAGTGTATCTGACTGAAAAGTACCTCACCAGATTACCTCATCAGAAGTGATAATTCTTATGATATTTTCACTTATTATATGACACTAGAACATAAATGTATCCAAACTCATTGATACAATCTTATATTATTTCTCCCATTTAATATAGCCACTGATAACCTTTAAGTAATGATAACCTTGTGTAGCATAACACTTGATAATCCAGGAACAATCTCTTGTCCCTCTACTCTAAGGTACTTAAATGATCTCTCCAGCCACCAAACCGGCTGGTACAACCTAGAACACAGGGAACACCAGAGTCCCAGAACATCTGGGACAGGCTCCACCAGGCCCCCACCTGCACCCAGGAGCTGGGCAGCACCATAGTTTTCTGTGCCCTGATTCTGCCAGGGGAGAACTGCTCTGCAGGGAGTGATTTGACTCCTGCATTTAGAGGTGAGGCTGCCATCTTCTCTCAGGCGACTGAGCAGGCAGGAACAGCCAGGAGCACAGGGAACACAGGAGTGGCAGAGCAGTCCCTGGGACAGGGTCAGTCTAGGCTCAACCTGCACCCAAGAGCTAAGCAGTGCCACAACACTCTGTGCCAGGAGAGAGCTGGTCACCCATGCATGCTGAGACAGGCTTGCTGGCCCACAGGAGAGACAAGTACTAGACACAGACAGGAGGACTAACTAACACCAGAGATAACCAGATGGCGAAAGGTAAACATAGGAACATTACCAACAGAAATCACAGCAACATGGCACCATCTGAACCCAATTCTTCTACAACACCAAGACCTGGATACCCTATCACACCAGAAAAGCAAGATTTGAATTTAAAAATCACAGCTCATGATACTGATAGAAGAATTCAAGAAGGACCTAAATAACTCCCTTAAAAAAATACAGGAGAACACAGGTAAACAGGTAGAAGCACTTAAAGAATTACAGGAAAGCACAACCAAACAGGTGAAGGAATTTAGCAAAACCATTCAAGATCTAAAAATGGAGGTAGAAACAATGAAGAAATCACAAAGGGAAACTACTCTAGACATAGAAAACCTAGGAAAGAAGTCTGGATTAATGGATGCAAGTATTAACAACAGAATACAAGAGATATAGAAGAGAAAATCTCAAATGCAGAAAATACCATAGAGAGCGTTGACACAACAGTCAAAGAAAATGAAAAATGCAAAAAGCTCCTGACCCAAAACTTCCAGGAAATCCAAGACAAATTGAGAAGACCAAACCTAAGGATTACATGTATAGAAGAGAGTGAAGATTTTCAACTTAAGGTCCAGTAAATGTCTTCAACAAAAATTAAAGAAGAAAACTTCCCTAACCTAAAGAAAGAGATGCCACGAACATACAAGAAGCCTACAGAACTCCAAATAGATTTGACCAGAAAAGAAATTCCTCCTGTCACATAAAAATTAAAACACCAAATGCACTAAACAAAGAAATAGCTGAGAAGCACCTAAAGAAATGTTCAACATCCTTAGTCATCAGGGAAATATGAATCCAAACAACCCTGAGATTTCACCTCACAGCAGTCAGAATGACTAGGATCAAAAACTCAGGAGACAGGAAATTCTGAAGAGGATGTGCAGAAAAAGGAATACTACTCCATTGATGGTGAGATTGCAAGTTGGTAAAACCACTCTGAAAATACGTTTGGCATTTCCTCAGAAAAATTGGATATAGTACTACCTGAGGACTCAGCTATACCACTCCTGGGCATATACCCAGAAGATGCTCCAACATATAATAAAGACACATGCTCCACTATGTTCATAGCAACCTTATTTATAATAGCCAGAAGCTGGAAAGAACACAGATGTCCCTCATCATGGGAATGGATACAGAAAATGTGGTACATTTACACAATGGCATACTATTCAGCTATTAAAAACAATGTATTCATGAAAATCATGAAATTCTTAGGCAAAGGGATGCAGCTAGAAAATAACATCCTGAGTAAGGTAACCCAATCACAAAAGAACCCATGGGATGCACTCACTGATAAGTAGATATTAGCCCAAAAGCTCAGAATACCCAAGATACAATTCCCAGACCACATGTGTCTGAAGGAAGACCAAAGTGTGGATACTTTTGTCCGTATTAGAAAGTGGATCAACACCAATAACTTATGCTTTAAGATCACGAATTGACAAATGGGACCTCATAAAATTACAAAGTTTCTGTAAGGCAAAGGACACTGTTAAAAGGACAAAACGGCAACCATCAAATTGGGAAAGGATATTCACCAACCCCACATCTGATAGAGGGCTAATATCCAATATATACAAAGAACTCAAAAAGTTAGACCCCAGGGAACCAAATAACCCTATTAAAAATGAGGTACAGATCTAAACAAAGAATTTTCACCTGAAGAAATTCGGATGGCCGAGAGGCACCTTAAGAATTGCTCAACATCATTAGTCATTAGGGAAATGCAGATCAAAACAACCCTGAGATTTCACCTTACACCAGTCAGAATGGCTAAGGTCAAATACTTAGGAGACAGCAGGTGTTGGCGAGGATGTGGAGAAAGAGGAACACTCCTCCACTGCTGGTGGGGCTGTAAGATGGTACAACCACTGTGGAAATCAGTCTGGAGGTTCCTCAGAAAACTGGACATGAGACTTCCAGAGGACCCCGCTATACCTCTCCTGGGCATATACCCAAAGGATTCCCTGGCATGCAATAAAGACACATGCTCCATTATGTTCATAGCAGCCTTATTTATGATAGCCAGAAGCTGGAAAAAACCCAGATGCCCCTCAAAGGGGGAATGGATACAGAAAATGTGGTATATTTACACAATGGTGTACTACTCAGCAATTAGAAACAATGAATTCACAAAATTTTTAGGCAAATGGTTTGATCTGGAAAATATCATCCTAAGTGAGGTAACCCAATCACAAAAGAATACACATGGAATGCAATCTCTGATAAGTGGATATTAATTAGCCCAGAAGCCCTGAATACCCAAGGCACAAATTGCATAACAAATGACTCCCATGAAGAAGTATGGAGAGGGTCCTGATCCTGGAAAGTATCGATTTAGCATTGGAAAGGAATATAGGGACAGAGAAAAAGGAGGGAGGTAATTGGAGAAGGGATGGAGAGAAGAAGGTTTATGGGACATATGGGGGATCTGGGAAAGGGGAAATCATTTGGAATGTAAACAAAGAATATAGAAAATAAAAATATTAAAAAAAAAGAAAGTGGATCAAAATACCCATGGCTCACAGCCAACCAATACACTGAACATAGGGTCGCCAATGGAGCAGCTAGAGAGAGGACCCAAGGAGCTGAAGAGGTTTGCAGCCTTCCAGGAGGAACAACAATATGTACCAACCAGTACCCCCAGAGCTCCCAGGGACTAAACCACCAACCAAAGCATTCACACGGAGGGCCCCATGGCTCCAGATACATATGTAGCAGAAGATGACCACTTTAGACATCAATGAGAGGAGAGGCCATTGGTGCTCTGAAGGCTCAATGATCCAGAATAGGGGAATATCAGGTCAGGAAATTGGGGGAATGGACTCAGCAGGGGGAGGGGTGTGTGTTAGGGGATTTTCAGAAGGGTAATGAGGAAAGGGGATACCATTTGAAATGTAAATCAAGCAAATGTCTAATTTAAAAAAATGTAATTACTCCATCTGTAATTAAAAATTTTTCTCCAGTAAAATGTGTGCTTTAATTGCTTATATATATGTAGGATGGGGAGGGGAGTAGATCATTTCTTAAATTTAATAGCAGTCTAATCAAGTAATATAAAGCCATCACCAAGCATGGGTCAATATTGTCCCAATAAATGAACAAGAACAGACGTCGTTATCCTGTTTCATAATATATTATCTGCCTTGGAGAAACTGCCACTATTGTGAAAGATTCAGTTAATAACCCCATTTCTTCCGTCATTCCTACAATCACAATTTTAACATTGCTTTCTCATCAGTAGAGTGAGTTTTCCAAAACATGACCTTGGGCACTGATCTGGTGTTTTGCTTGAGCAGATGACATGCGAATAACTAGAACTGACAGTTTGCTAGTTTTAAGTCTGGCTTTTAAGAGAACTTCCTCCTCTTCTTTGGGCTTCTGGCATATGCATGAGAAGAAGATGCTCATTGAGCCTGCTTTCAGGAGAAGGATGAGAGTTATGTACTGCAAAGCTCTAGTAGATGTGCACATTTAGGAATAATGTCTAAAGTCATCCAGCTTCATTCCTCATTATGTTGAGGACAGTGATTTGAAGCAGAAAATAAATTGTCAACTGCCTTTGGCCTCAAAATCTGAAGCTTATATTTTATTTTAGTTGTTAATGATCATGCATTTAAAAATAACTAGATGTCCACTCAGTGATATTATATTGTGTTTGTATGTTTGAACACATGTTATTTTCTGTTAAATCATTGTAGCTCATTACTTACTGCCAAACTTGAATTGATACATAGGTTTACACACATTTCTGGACTAAGTGCTAGGAAAAACAATCTCAGCTCTTCGCTCCTAATATCACAGAACTGCATGAGAATATACCTCATTTTAATGCTTCATACATTGCCAGGAGCAATGCACTTGTTCTATACAAGTACTTCACTGGTACTTGTTCTGTGTGGATGATATAAAATTAGTGCATACGGACATGTGGCTTAATGTTCATGATGCTATGGAATCTCATTAATTGCCCGTGTAATTTGTCTTCCTAGAGATTCCTCTTCAATATGTAATCTAATATTAGAAATGATATTTGAATTGGCATGCATTGGTTGTAACTATTTTTGAAAAAATAAAATTAAATGCACAGATCCAAATACTTAAATAGCTACAAAGTAAGAAAAATACTGTGATTAAGGCAATATGTTTCACATGCCTTTTGGATAATTGGATTATTGAGTATTTTCTCCCCTTTGCTTTCTGAATATAAGTCACACTGTCTATGTAAAAATAGATGTTGGCTGAAGACAAACAAGCAGTAAAGTAGATTTGCCTTGAAAACAACATTTTTTTTTATTCATTTTGACTTTATCCAATATTAGACGTCTTCAGTTTTGAAAGGGGTATTTCTCCTCTGAATTTATGGAAATGACACAAGAGAATAGCATTGATTTGCTCTGTCACATTAGTCAAATCAAATTTGGTTCCAAAAGACACTATCTCATTAATTCAGACACATTTGTAATGGTTCTTGTTAATATAGCCTTAAGGTTAATTAATGACATAAACCGTTACCAGGTTTGAGTCCAATTACAATTTTTATTAATTGCAAAAGAGATTAAAAATCATTTTAAAATATCATAAGTATGATTGAACAAAATGATAAAAGATTGATCATCTGCACAGTTTATTGATTTCAATAGAGAAGCTTTCTGTATTATCTGTAACAATTGTAGCATTGACATTTTCTTTTCCTAGTTTAATTTTTAGGGTTTTTTTGAGAATTTCATAAGTGAGTGCTTCATTTACATCATTACTGCTCTCTCTCCCCTTCCAACTCCCCTATCCCTGCCCCTAAGCCCTTAAAAATTGCTAACCATGTTTGTATTTTTGTTATATACTACACAGACACTTACACACATGAACACACAGACACACACACACACACACACACACAGGGAGAGGGAGAGGGAGAGGGAGAGGGAGAGGGAGGGAGGGAGGGAGGGAGGGAGAGAGAGAGAGAGAGAGAGAGAGAGAGAGAGAGAGAGAGAGAGAGAGGGAGGGAGGGAGGGAGGGAGGGAGGAATATTTTAGTGTTGCTCATAGGTATATGTGTTAGGGATGACCATTTCAAATTGGATAAACTCTCAGGGAACTAGTTCTTGGAGATAACTAATTCTTAATTGATTTCCTGCAGCTCCTCATCTAGTGGTGAGGCCTTGGGAAATTTTTCCTATTTGAATTGGCATGCTGACTG
Organism: Apodemus sylvaticus; assembly: GCF_947179515.1. Classification (NCBI taxonomy): domain Eukaryota; kingdom Metazoa; phylum Chordata; class Mammalia; order Rodentia; family Muridae; genus Apodemus; species Apodemus sylvaticus. The sequence continues at coordinate 45,422,649 of NC_067495.1, forward strand.
CTGTTGTCATTATACATTCTTGCTTAGGTGACAATCCTGTTGAGGTTTCATGTGTGACATTCAATGTCTTTAATAAAAAGCACTACATAATAGGAGGTATCCTGATTCCCAGGCTTTTGCAGTCTTTCCATTCCCATGCCCATGGTGTTTCCTGAGCTTTACTGAGTTTTAAATGTAAGGATTGTGTGGGTGATATGTCATTTGGGATGACCAGTCCACTGTTCTCTGAATTTTCATTAGTTGCTTTCTGTAATGGTCTCCATCTGCTCAGAAAATAAACGTTTTTGCTGAGAACTAAATATTATACTTTTTTCTTTTTTTTTCTCCATTTTTTTTTGCTTTTTCTTTTTTATTTTTTATTAGATATTTTCTTAATTTACATTTCAAATTTTAACCCCTTTCCTCATGTCCTCTCTGAAAACCCCCTATCCCATTCCCTCCTCCTGTCTACCTACCAACCCCCCCTCCCACTTCCCCGCCCTGGCATTCCCCTACACTGGGGCATTGAACCTTCACAAAACCAATGGCCTCTCCTCTCATTGATGTCTGAAAAGGCCAACTTCTGATACATATGCAGCTGGAGCCATGGGTCCCTCCATGTGTACTCTGGTTAGTGTTTTAGTCCCTGGGAGCACTGGGGATACTGGTTGGTACATACTATTGTTACTCCTATGGGATGATCTTATAAATATTTCGCCTTTTAATTTTTTCTTTACTTGTTTTGTTTTTGAGTTTACAATATAAGTAAAACATTTCATCTTCCAATCTTTCCTTCTTCCAATCCTTCCAAATAACTCTCCTTGAATTTCATTCAAATTCATGGCCTCTTTTTGCTAAGTTATTGAATATATATATTCATCCCAAATATACATATACATCCCAAATATTATAAAGACTGAGCAACACATTTCTGTGGACATAAGTACATAGAATGTAGTTAGAAATTATACTGACTTAGAAAAATGGCAGTAGTAGGCTCTCCTCTAGATCCCATGGCCTCTTCAGTCACAGAAAGTTTCTAGATTTACAGTAACTGGCAAAATTCCTACCTCCTGAGTGGATCTTTGGTCCTGTTATATGGCTCTTGGTTACTCCCTAGATAACAGTGACTACTACTGCAGCTTTCAAATATCTTACCATGGTGTTCTATTATAGTTTGTAGGTTTTATATCTAAGCAAGACAATTGATTATTTTTCTCCTTTGGCAGTTTAAATAGTACTTTCAGATACTATGAAAGCTAGTCTTCATTGAAGAGGCTTTCAGGTCATTTTCAGCTTAAGTTTTCCAAGTCCTCTGTCTGAAGCATATGCTGTTTTCAGCAATAGGGTCTTACTTTCGAAAACTGGGAACCAACCAACTGCAATGCTTGTGACATCTCTTGAAACCCCACTGGCCCACAACTTGAAGGAAAGTTTTTCATGCCTTGCATGAGAGATTTCATTAGTCTATGGCACAATTCCATTTAAACTATTTTCAAACTAAGCTTATATAATAATATCGTGGGAGCATTCTAACTGGGAAGGGGCAGAGAATACAATACTGAGGGAAGGGGAAAGGGAAGATAAATAATAATAAATATTTTTGAAAAAGCTCAGATCTTATTTTTACTACCACTGTAGTCAAAGTTACAGTTCTGTGTTTCATATCTATATTCTTCTTTGATCTACTACTATATGGTCTAAAAAGCAAATACACATTCATTTTCTAGAGAAGGCACTTCAGAAAACAAAGGAAGGTTCATGTGAATATGCATGTTATACTACATTTCCTGTTTTGGTTATCTGGATTAATTAAGTAATGACTTCAAAAAAAAAGGGTTCACATGAAAAGTCTTGAGTCTCACCTGTCACATATCATGAGTTTTATTACTTTTGAAGTAGAGAGTGGGAAGAAAATTAAATCTGTCAATACTGTAAATATATAAATAATAAAAGTGGCAAGGGGACTGAATAATCTTGATAAAATGACTGGAGCCCTGAAAATGCTCAATCTGCACAGGTGATTGGAAGATGTATGCAATCTGCTGATCAGAATTCATTTATGAATGCTCTCTTCCAGAAACTGGTTTAATGGAATTTTCAAAATATTTTTCTCCATGTGGAAAAGGAGAACTACAGACCTGAGAGACTAATTTTAGAAGGAAAAAACCATTTTCCCTAAGAAAAGAACAGTTTCCATTACATTATTTGTCTATTTTGAGTGCCGGTCTGAAAGTTGCATGTCCTATAGTGTGCAAGTGGAAGGCAGAGACCACCTAGCAGCAAGTGGCTCTCTTCTACCACTTGGGTCCTTTGGATTAAATTCATAGAATAATTCAATGGTAGGCTTTGTGGCAAGTACTTTTACCTGTAGAGCCAATCCACTTGCCCAAGGACAACTTTCAAACACATGATTCATAGAATACATCTGGCCCATATAAAGCTGCTATTTGCTAAGAAACACTTAAAATATAAATTATATTATCATTAACTATTTAGTAAAATATGATGGAAGCTCTACGTTTTAGTGCAGTGATCCTCTGAAGAAAAATATATTCACCATAGGTCAGAATATATATATGTATGTATGTATGTATGTATGTATATATATATATATATATATATATATATATATCCTATTTTTCAAAATGAAATGAATTTGAATGATGGAATTATGGTATGATTTTATATCTATAAGAGAAGTCCTTTGAAGTAGATAGTTAATTAGTAATTGCTTTACATTGCATATTTTTTACAGAGCCCCGACATGCAAAGTAGTTTATCAATATCTATCATTTATAAAATTAATGATATTCAATAAATACTGTAATTTCCAGGTCCTTTGACTTAAATTAATGTTCATGCTTTGCTTTTTAAAATACATGTATCTTAAAACTTTGCTGAATTTTCTTATTTATATAATGATTCTCAACACTCAGACTTTACTTTTACATATATCTTAGTAGAATATTTAATCTCTTTTTAGTACTGTTTTCAGGTTATAGTTTTAGTAAGAAACTTAAATATGTCAATCAGTTTGTAACTTAGTACTAGGATACCAATTTACCAGTAACCATGCTACCTTTCCCATTGCTTGTTCTAAGATACCAAATGATGCATTCACTTCACATGTTAATGGATTCAATTAGCAGAAAATCTATTTGGTAAATGGCATTTATTAAAAGTTTAGCAAATGAGTACATTTTAATCTCATGATATTTCATCTCCTCATATCTTTAAATTCATATAATAATTTGATCTTGCTTAAAGTATCAAATTAGTGATAAATGATACAATTTATGAAAACCTTGGTATCTCTTCCAGAGCCCAATGTTTACTAAGAGTTTGAGGCTAACAGACTATGACTGGAGAATGTAAATACAGTCAGGCAACCCTTTTCCACTTCTGTAAGCTGCTGAGCTGACTTAAAACACTGTGCATGTCTATACCTTGACAACTTGGGTCCTTGGCTAGTAGGAGCAGCCCAACCATTTCTTTATTTAGATATTGCCTACATTTGAACTTCTCATTTCTCAACAAAATTTTTTGAATATCCCCCAAGCCTAGTATCATTAATGATCTTTGACACTTAACTAAACGTAACTTCAATATATACACAATTTACTAAGGCAATTATAAACAATAGTCTTAATCTCACCTAAATGATTTCCTTAGGAACAACATGCTAGAAACCTACTGAACTGCAGCTTTTATTAATGGCTATGTATTAGTAGCACCAATATCTACAGGATAATATTTCATGATGCCTAGGGAACCTTGGTCTTTAAACTCATTTTTTTCTCCCTGATGTGATCTTTTAAATTGCATTATTTATAACTATTAAGAGCTCTGAATAATGACTTATTGAAGCCTAGAAGCCTACACCAAACCTAAGTTTCTAAACCTATAAAGATGAATGAAGTCACTTCCACCATGTTCTAATCTCTGAGTAATACCTAAAATTCATACATTTATTTGATACTTCAAGGAAAATTTTGCCCAGCAGAAGTTTGGCCACAGGGTTATATAGAATATGCATGATAATTAATGATTTATTGGTAAAAAGGGGGTATTTTAAAAATAAATAATTAGATGTGTTCTTCTCTTGAATCGTGGAATAACAGTACTTATGGATTATAGATTCTAAGAGCTGAAAACAAAATACTGTAATTATTGAATCTAGTTAATCAGGTAAGAAAAATAAAGTCATAGAAGTTCACCTTAAAGTATGCCAACTTTACCAAGCTCCAATGTGAGAGAAATAATTGCTAGCTTTGAATTAGTTTGATATTAAGAAATCCCTTCATTGCTTCCTTACTCACTCTCCCATATTTTCTCCATATTTCACAGCTCAGAAAAGCTGTCATTCGTATTCAGACTACCTAAGACACAAAGGAAGCATTTGACTAAGCCATGAACTTGGAATTCTGCCAATAAAATTTTATCTCTTCACTTCTCAAAATAGCTCTCAGTTGGTGGGAATGAAAGAAAACCTTCAAGCATGTAACAATAAGCATAAGAAAGACTCTTTAGATGTGACAGAAAAACAAGAGAGCCCCCATTTCATTACCACCCTACAAAGACAGAAGTAACAGAAATGCTGTGAGTTTCCTCAACACTTTTTTCTTTCTATGCAGAGGTATCCTTCTGTTTCTGAGTAAGATCTACCTCAGGATCCAATTTCATTTTAAACTTGAACTTAGCATTTTGAAACTATTCCAAAAACCAGTGATTTAGGTCATTAGCATATCACAGCAGGTCATTTTCAAAGATTGCATGCTTGAATATGCTTGAAACATGTGAAACTATCACCTAATGAATTAAATTAATTTTTGCCCCAAGTTACTCATTGGGACCTGATCCTGATATCTGGCATAAATATGAGCTTTGTTATAACAATATTTTCTTCAGTTTAATTGGTGTAAATTCTGCAGAGTTTTCTGTGTTGTAGTGCCTCAGAAACACATTGAAGTTTATATTATGCATCCACTAATTTGTATGCATAATGACCAATCAAAAATATATTTTAGAACTGCAATAAAAATATATCATATGAGGGCTTTTGTGGGTATGCACCTTCGAAGTGTTTAGCCAGTCTTATCTCAGTGTGCTCTGGTTGTACATACTGTCTACATAAAGATTCAGCTTAGCTCTAAATTACAGATTTATTAAGAATCATGCAAGCAAGGTTTATCAACTATTCCCAGTGTTATATTTTTGTGTCAAACAACCACATTCAAACTCTCTGCTTCTGTCTTATTTGTATATATATATATATTACAGACAATGCTCGTCAAACCCAAATCCAAGGGCAAAGGAACACTTTCCACCTGTATCAAGCCAAGTCAGGCATGTAAAGGTGTACAGAGGAGTGTATCAGAGGAGTTAAATAATCATGGTCAGAAATTTAACCTAGTATGATGTTCTCCAGCTCCATCCATTTGCCTAAAATTTTCATGAATTCATTGTTTCTAATGGCTGAATAGTACTCCATTGTGTAATATATACCACATTTTTTTTGCATCCACCCAGTCTCAAAAGATCAATCATGGTATGCACTCACTAATAAGTGGATATTAGCCTGGAAAATTGGAATACCCAAAACATAATCCACACATCAAATGAGGTACAAGAAGAATGGAGGTGTGGCCCCTGGTTCTGGAAAAAACTCAGTGTAGCAGTATAAGGAAAAACCAGAACAGGGAATTGGGAAGGGGTAGGTGGGAGAACAGGGGGAAGAAAGGGGGCTTATGTGACTTTCGGGGAGTGGGGGGCCAGAAAAGGGGAAATCATTTGAAATGTAAATAAAAAATATATCGAATAAAATAAAAATAAAAATAAAAATAAAAATAAAAATAAAAATAAGCTGTAGAAAACCCAGGCCAAATACTGAAAAAAAAGAAAAAAAAAGAAATTTAACCTAATTTCTACTCTATTGGAGATAATTTTGGTGAATTATTTAGAATAGAATTCTAACTAATATGTAACTATTATGTAGCTATTGTAAATATCCCTCTGATTATTATTTCATTGTCTAACCTAAACCCTTAAGTTATATTGTAGCCTAGAAGCATCCATCAAATTAAATGAATGGTTTCCTCCTTAGAGTTTCAGCATGTGAAATACGCAATATTTAATAATGTAGGCAATAAGACAATCCATTTTATTCAATTTAAGAATGCAAATATTTATGTGTAAATTTTCAATTAAGGATTCTAAGCTTATCTGCCTGGCAACCCTTCCACCAAACACTTCATGTGACTAATTATGCTGACTTTTGACCTAAATTTTCAAGAAACCCACAAAGCATAAGAGCCTTATAGTAGTACTTTCTACAACCTGTTTATGTCATATGGTTGAGAAAACGCAAACATGCCCATTGTTTTTGACTGGCACAAGTGTGTAATGAAGATTAATTCAAATCTTCAAAAGAACCTTGGAAGAAAGTTGTAGAACAAGTGCCAACAAAACGCAAAGAAGAAAACAACACATTTTCCAGTATTTCACACAAATGGTGTTATCTAGAAATGACACAGATTGTAGAAGCCCATTACATTATGGGTCATGAGTGTGAAGGTCAAGGAATGAAGTCCTTCTCAATGAAAAACTGTTAACTGCTTGGCAGGACATTGTTATAAAAAGAATCTACTAGAAATGAAACAAGGAGCACTAAAGTTAAAAATCTTAAGGTAAACTGACCTAAGTTAGAATAAGTTAGTTCTATACAGCAAGGCAGTATATTCCTTTATGTGTTATTCAGGAGTATTAAACTATGTCTTGTTCTATGTCCATTGACAGATTATTTGAAGAATCTTGTAAAAGAATCATCCCATCAAGTAGTATCATAGAATATTTTTTTAAATGCTTTTCATGTGCCATTGCCCACCTCAATATTAGGAAAGTTAATATGGCAGGTTAATTAGTTCCTAGAATATATATTTTAGCTCAGGTGTCACTTCTGAAGAATTTAAGGAACAAAATTTGCCCTAATTTATTTAAATAGAACTTAAATGGTTTTGCTATGATGCCATTTATTCGTTTTGTGCATTACTCACTCTGTGTCTTGATATTATTTTCGATAAGAGGGTCATAGTCAGTGCAAGGCTATCTTTATTTCTGTAATTCAGAAAATGATTGTGATTTCTGGCCCTTTTCAGGACTAGTCTCTTAATTAATTCCAAATGGGGCATATTTATAGTGATCTTGAGTAGACACTATATTGGAATATTGAGGCATGTCTATGGACAGTCAGTTATATAAACTGTGGTCAAACTTAAGAACCCAATATGATTACTTATGAGCCATTGCAGTATACTGTATATACATTAAAACTGTGTAGCATAATTACTGCACAGCTGACATAAAATATCCATCTCCATCCTATAATCAGGATAAGAAATTTCAATTGTTTGCTGCCAGGACACCTGCACAAACACAGTTTGAAATATTTTTAGTTTATACTGAGCACTCACATGTCTATTATCATAGTAGTGATACGGAAACTGATACCATGAATCCTTGAGCTATTCCAAGAACTTATTTACTGCCCATCTGTGATGATATTTCATTACAAGTAATAGCTATCACATTAAAATTAGGATAACAATTTTACATGATACAGTGTCTTTCTTTAGATAGGCTTTTACTAACTTCAACATCTCCATACATAGGCAAAGGTAAGCATGCCTTTTAGTGAACTGGAAGCTGTAAACACAACATAGCCTAGATAAGAGAAAACCCAAAAGCATACTTAGCTCACGTACCCCACTGACATCCAAGAATGTGGAAGTGTATACTCCAGATTGTCCTAACCACCACTGAATAACACAACTCCTGGATCAACAGTAAGTTTCTTGTCAGAAATCATTAATAACCAGAGTTCTCCTAGAAAGATCTGGCATCGGTGTCTCTTGGGATCACCAAAATACTGTATTAAGGGAGAATATGTAAAACAAGACTCTGGCTAGCTTCAAATGTAAGTTTCTCTTTCATTTCTGTACAGATGACATTTGTGAATATCAGGTTGCTATCAGGCAGGATACCTAAGTTTTGAGAGAAGTGCCAGGAAATTGAAAGAGCCTTGAGAGCAGAGAGGAACCCTGAAAATCAATGGAGCCAGGAGCCTAAAACTGGAAATTCTGCTGTTGTCTTTTTAGTTCTACGTTTTCTATCATTAGAAAGAAATAAGGGTCCCTTATAAATTTAAATACCTTCTTTCTTAATAATTCCTTTTATTGCCTTTTCAAGAAATATCTAGTCTTTCAACGTATTTATTGACTATCTCATAGGTAACACAAAGCCAGATGCTATGATTATAAGGAAAGAGAAGGAACTTGTAATTCTTCAGATCTCCAATTGAATAACCTGAAGTTAAACCAATTTGGGAAGAACATTATGCCTTTGAGACTCTAGGTCTCTTGATTAGAAAGTATTAAACATTTTCAGCAACTAAATAGATTAAAGGGAATTTAAGAATGCCTCTCACCAGTAAATTTGGATTAGTCTGGCAAATTTAAGACGTTAAATGGAACTTTTAATGATTAAAAGAAGGAGAAAATGATAATTGCACCATTCCTAGAATCTATGTTTACCACTAACACTTCTTAATCACCTCCAGAGTATAGTAAATGTTCAGGATTTTAGAACTCAAGAAAACCTTTACATACATCCAGTAAATTTCTTCTTTCAAAGAGCACTTTAATTCTGTATTTTGTTAACACATTGAAAGCCTACATAAACTGGAGCAGTAAGTCAGATATTTTTTCCTTTGAATAATATTTGGTTTTAACATCTCTTCATGCTAAACTTTACAAATGGTCATTACAAAAAAAGCTTTATTAAGAGTTAATTTCTATTAACTATGATTTATATGTCTCTCAGTGGTAAGGATTTTTCTCAATTTCATCCATTGGTACATACTTCTTAGCTACATTTCTCACTATGTAAGCTACTACTCTTGATCATCTTCATAAGACTCTTTTAGTTATGGAGCATTATACTTAATACCAATGTTGTGCAATGGACACAGCACAAGGCATTTTCCTTATTCCGCTGTGTTACTTTGCTTTCTTCTGTTATTATTAATTAAGATCATTAATCATTCCATTAGCATTATTTCCTGTTCACCTAAGTGGTTGTATGATTGGTATTCAGCAGGGCATTGTGCTCTTCAAAGGAAAGAATTGAAATCTACTGAGTTGTTTCTCCAAAGGAGTTTAACCTTAAGAGGTACATATATACATTTGAGCAGCATAGTTTCTCTACTATCATTCTACTAATTTATTTTATAATGCAACTAACTTTCTATACTTAATTCCATTTCATTATATAAATACCAACCTGCTTCTTTATAGACAATTCTATTTTCTCTTGTATTAGAGTCTCTCTTGATCACTAGGAGGAACGTTCAAAAGTGAACACGTTTTTCAACATACTAGGGTAAAAGAAACCCAGAAAGAAAGATAGTGTGCCATATCTTGGAATAGAACCACATCCTTCTGATTATATTCACAAATCAGCTTGCATGACAGCATCAGTTATCAAAAATAAAATAATCCTATGGAGGTATTGTTAGTGCTCCTTGTAAGAACATTCTTAAAATATAGTGTTTATTTATCTCATCCTCACCTGCACATATTCAATTCTCCTTTAAGCCCATCTCCAATTTCTTTTCAATAAAATATTCTGCATTAAATTGAGAGAACACTGGTTTCTTTCTCTCACTCTCATTCTGCACAGTTGAATTAGAAAGATCAGAAATGAGACAACCAGAAAATCCCAGCCTGAATGGTAGCACATACTCAGCATTGAGGAGGCAGAGGTGGCCTGGCTTATCAGGAGAGTTAGGGCTGTGCCTAGAGACCTGTCAGGGCGGGGGGAGACTGAGACTGAGACTGAGACTGAGACTGAGACTGAGACTGAGGCTGAGACTGAGACTGAGACTGAGACTGAGACTGAGACTTGTCATTTTAGCATAGTGTAAAGTCCTCTATGTCATATGCTTGGTTCTCCAGTTGACTAGCTCAGTGCAAACAATATATGTATTTGGCATATTTGATTTAGAAATTAACTAAAATTTAACAGATGTTATTAATACAACTCTTTAATTCAAAGGAACATTAAACATGTCCTTCTGATCTCTGCCATTTCTTCATATCCTGCACAGTATTTTTTCATAGCACTTGATTATTTCTTTCAAAGAAATTTCATGAATGGATAATCTATGGGTACTACTTAGGAAAACAATTCTACTCTGTTGTGGCTAAAATCTAGATTCTCCCACATGCAAAGCAAGTGCCCTGATGCTAATCTATACCCCTGACTGCTGGATGTCCTTTATATTGTCTTTTGCATCTATTTTCTCCATGGAAGAGTGCTGAGATTAAGAACACCATGCATGTTTGTCTCTCAAGTTCCATGACATTGTTTAGCACATAAGAACTACTTGCAGGTTTCACGGATGTTCCCACATCTCAACAGTCTGATTCTATGTTCCTGAAAACACTGAAATAAAATTGCCAGTCTGTTTAAAATAATTTGGTGCTGTATGGTCTGTAGGGTGTTTTATGTAAGGAAATATGCTGTATGAAAGAGAATATGCTTTTTTCTCAGCAAAATATCAGAATTTCAAGTTTGAAACACATAAGGAATTGTGCTGACATCTAATGTTTATGTGACAAATATTTGATACTATTTATAGCATTATATATGGACTATACTTTACTATACATAATATAGCAATTAGGTGTATGGAGCTAGCTTTTCAGTGACCTCAGACTTCTTAGTGATGTTTCCATAACTCTGTGTGGGAAACATGCCTGTCATTTTGATTCTCTTACATTCTATTATAATGAAGAAACTAAAGTTCAAAGATAATATACCCTAGAAGTTTTCAATTGCTCATCTGTATCAAATTTTCTTAAGATAACCCGTAGTAGCTTCTATCAAATGTGAATATCCATGATATGCTAAGCAGAATTTTTCATTTTAATAATAAAAGTAAAACTTAAATTACTTCACAGACTGTTTTTTTGTGTAAACCATTGAATAAGTTACTAAAATATATCATATATTTTGTTGTTTCATGAGGATTTTAATTATGTATACTTTAATTCAGTAATATATATTTTCTACTTCATCAGCATTGTGTTATATTAGTTATAAATACAGAATAATTGAAAGCAATATGACAAATTGAACTAAACCAGAAACACAAGAAAGAAAATATTCCTGTGATTTGAGCTTTTGTTTTCGGTCCTTGGAACATTGAGTATATCTGTCTTCATTAACTTTTGCCTTTTGCTGGGGGTTTCTCTCATTTTATTATAGCTTGTAGCATTGTAAATTAATTTAACATGAAAGGATAAAAATGTTGCTTTTGAAATGTTTCTCATTAAATTATGGAAAAATATTATAATAGATAAAAGAAAGGAGTGCCTCTGGTACCAGCTTCTGTTTGCTCAATTGTGGAATGAAATGTAAATTATTTCATGGTTAACGCAAAGGCAATAATATATTATTTCCATTATAAAGTACATGAATTTCTATCTCTAAAAGAAATATATGACATAGGTCCTTTGAAAGTAAACTTCTTTTCTTATGTATCATTTTAATCCAAGCTGAACTCAAGTTTTAGGGTTGTTTTCTTATTTCTCCCTAATGAGTGGCTCAGAGTTATACTAAAAAGTGGTAAATAAATTCTGTTAAAATTATTTTATTCAGAAGAATAATTATATGGAAGTACCTTTGAAATTTTGGAATTAATACACTACTAATTATAAGAAAGCACTATTCAATATTATCTCTATGGTTATACGATCTTTTGTATATTTTTAATTGAAAAACGTCTCTACAGAAGAACTGGGAAATTGCTGTTTAGTAGTACTTGTTAAAATGGAACCAAAAGTGGAAAAGGCATTCATTTATTTCTCTCCTTTTTACCCAAATCAGAAAGAGAGGGTTACAATGTATTTATTATGATCTAAAAGTATTGCTAAAAATCGAAGAAATACAATCTATTTGAAGCCCCTCAACTAGATCAAATTTTTCCACATGAAATCAACACATTTGTGTATATACATTGTATAGAACAAGCTTATAATAATATGAACTTTTAATAATATGGCAGATATTAAATACCATATTTTTACCAGTAAGTACATTGTTAAAGAACACAGTCATCTACAAGGCTTTAATAGATGGGATAACTTAGTAGTTACTTGCCTAACAAGGATATGGTCCTGGGTTCTGTAGCCAGTGCTATAAAAACAAGTTTAGAATACTTTTAAATCAGCAATTTTTGCATGATAAAATTTTCATTATGTAGTGTTTATTTATTATATTATAAAACACTGTCAACAGCATTTATATATATATATATATATATATATATATATATATATATATATATATAGGTTCACTCAACATGCTTTATGATAATGTTAATTAACTGCATATGTAAGAGAGGATGGCCCTACCTGGAATCAATGGGAGGGGAGGCCCTTGGTCCTGTGGAGGCTCAATGCCTCATCATAGGGGGGTGCCAGGGTGGTAAGTTGGAAGAGCACCCTCATATAAGGCAGATGAGGGATAGGATAGGAGGCTTAGCTTGCAAAGGGGAATCTAGGAATGGAGATAACATGTGAAATGTAAATAAATAAAATAACTAATAAAAAGTTTTACTTTAATTTTAACCATGATTTTAACTCTTGTTATATAAGAAAATACACTCAAATTACATCACTGGTTTGGTGAAATATGGACATAAGTCTGGACTTTAACTGTTATATAAAGTAAAAGGAAAATTTAACTTAACCATTTAGTTGCTAAATTTTATCAGTTATGGAAATATCAGGTACCTTCTAGTTGGTAAGTAGTTTTATTCTTTATTCTTTTACAACCATTTGTAAGTCAGATATTTTGATTTGCAACACAATATACCAGGAATAAATAAGGACTCATTAACCAGTTATAGCCAGGCATGGGCTTCAGTCAAGAAATGGTGATGCATATATGTCTTGTAAGAATACTATTGCTTCAAACTGCAGACAACGGATTTTTTGGGGTTCATGGGTTCCTCACCATAGAGGATCTGTGTGATTCCTCACACATACAATTCTGTTGAAGTATCTTCATTCTTCTATACCTGGACTTGTCTAACGAGGATCATCTTCTGTAGCTCACAATCCCTCTGTAAAAACAACCAGTAAGTTTATAATTTGTGTTTATATTTTGAAAGTCTATTTGTCTGCTATGTGAATGCAAGATGTGGATGATGTAAGAATAAAAGTTGATAACACATTCGCAATTTGAGGTTCAGCAAGAAATCTCCTCCTAGAATATTTGGTCTCAGTTGACCACCCTAGTACCTTTTAGCAATCTTCAGCCTCAGATTTTCTCTATCATACATCCTTCCAGAGTTATATCTTTACCTGTTATTGCAATTACTCTTTGTGAAGAAGTAGCTAGATAACTTCCTTTCGTTACCATATCCATCTTTTAGTCCATGTCAGAAATCCAGACCATATCAGGGAAACTGCTTCTACTAAGAAAATAAATAACACATTCCTTTATAAACTTCTAAACTGCCTGATTCAGTTTATTTGTATAAATTTCATTTGATTCTCCAGTGCCCTATTGCCCAGCTTTTCACTAGATATATTTCCATACTAGATTTGAGTCTGTTTCCCAGATGACTTATCTTCTGCCTCATCTCTCTATATATATGTATGTATATATATATATATATATATATATTGTGTGTGTGTGTGTGTGTGTGTGTGTGTGTGTGTGTGTGTGTGTGCGTGTGTGTGTGTTCTAGGGCCCACCTTCAGTCTTTTTTCTCGTTCTCATGGCTTTACTATCATCTCATAATAGCCAGTATCCAAAGTTATAATTAGTACCTACCAGCTAATGACTCTCAACATCAGAGACTTCTGTCTCCACTTTAGTATTCTGTGATCATTTTCATTATTTCTCTACAAACTTCTTTATTTAAGCTACATGTAAGACACTCTGGCTAGATTCTTCCTAATTGACTGAGCCTTTGCCACAGTACTTCAGTATTATCTTAGTGAATACCACATGCATTTCGAACTCGATATGGTGAAAATGAACATCTCCAATGCAGTTAAAATCTCCATTTCCCGTTTCAAAAATTGACTGCACATATCCCTCATTACTTAAGTCAAAAAACCTTGATCGGCATGAGAATTCAATCTTTTACACACAATTGACTCAAAATATTAATTCTACCTCCTAAGTCTGTTAAAATAGACTCCTTCTCTATGACAATGACCCATTACAGGCTGTTGTTACTGTGGAATTAAGTCCACATATTAAAATCTCATAGTTTTTGTCAAATTTCTTTATATATTCATGATTATACTTCCTCATGTTTTTCTGTTTCCTTAAGGTAACTGAAACAATTGAGTTTACTGTATATTGACTTCTGTTTGCAGAAAACCATCAATAAATAGTCATTGCTATTATTGTTTGAAAGTGCTATGAATGTTAAATCTAGTAAACTGGAGATAACATGAAGCTGTGTTTGCTGAAGCTAAGTGACAGGTTCATAGTAAGAGTTATTATCTGACATCATTACAAGTTGTTACCTTCCTATCCTTGCTTAAATTTATGGATAAACATTAAAACTGCCACTTCCTTGGAGAAGGATCCAGTTTTGTTTCTAACATAATCTTTCCATGGACTTATATGTTCTGTTGTACATGAATGATACATGTAGCATAATATTCAAAGCCACTTCTCCACTACCGGATGTCTCCACACTTGTCCTTGCTTTTTCTCTACCTATGATTGATATGGGAGATATCTCAATATGGAAGGTGATGTTCCTGGGCAGGCTGATCAAGCCATGATAAGCAATCCAGTAATCAGCACTCCTCCTTGGCCTCTGCATTATCTGCTGCCTGTAGGTTCCTGCTCTATTTATTGTCATGGGCCGACTATGATGTGGAACTAGAAGCTGAAGTAAACTCTTCCCTCCCCATGTTGCTTTTGGTCATAATGTTTTGTGACTGCAGTAGAACCCTTAACTACAACAGTCACAAAAAATGTACTCATTTTTATAGTACACTCATTTATATACCCATCTACTTGAGCTATTTAATATTATATCAATTTAATCCTCAAATAATAAGTTATATCTTAAAAGATTAATATGGGCAGTTACTATAGCAATGTAGGTGTGAAAGTAAACTTGTGCTTATTAAAGCAAAATGAGGTAACTTACTTTGTAATTCAGATCACTGAAGCAGCCAAATCCCCATGTTTAAATGTCAGTTTCCTCAGTTGAAGTGATGAGGTGAGAGCTGTAGCCCAGGTGTACAAATGCATGCCTTGAGCTGAGCTGAGAGCATTTCTGCTTTCTCTCTTCTACCTATCCTTAGGCCTCAGTCTGGAAGCTTCTAGGCTCCACACACTCTCATCTTCCAAACTGACAGATTCAATCTGGCTTCTCTCAGATTCTGACTAAATTATTTACTTGACCTTATATACTAAGTTTGGCAATATATTCTAATCTTCTGGCTCTTTCTTATGCTCTGACTTATTCTGTCTTGATCTGTGTCCAGCTTCTCTCTGTAACCTGTCTCTATAAAACTGTCCTGGTAAAGCTAAACTGCTATACACACACACACACACTACACATTATTCTCTCTCTCTCTCTCTCTCTCTCTCTCTCTCTCTCTCTCTCTCTCTCTCTCTCTCTCTCTCTCTCTCTCTCTCTCTCTCTCTGCTCTGCTCTGCTCTGCTCTTGAGTAACCTCTCTTTTATGTACTGATCTCTCATCCCATCTCTGACTCATTCTGCCTCTCACTTAGAAGACACTTTCAAACATGGCTGTTTCCTTCTATAAACTAACCTTACCCTACATTTTTGGTGGTTAAAGAAGTGTACAAAGTGTATCATACTGTAATAAAGACCATGTCTGCTTTCTGGCCAGATCATGTCTTTAAATGTGATCCCTTTCCAGAGTAGTCATGTTTCTAGATTAAAATTTTTCTACAACAATGAACCTGAAACTTTTTTTTAACTCACTTCATCTAGCTACATGCAGTCCATTAAAAAGAATGTTTATATAGGTCAGAATTTACCAATTTAAAGAAAAGTCTATGTGCCTTTGTTTTCTATTCTAGTAGAATGTCTTACCAGGAGTGTTGGCCTTGCCTTTAGAACTTTAACTTTGACCTGTCTTTTACTAAGTCATCATTTACTAAGCTGTAATATGACGTGCTAAGTAGGGGTAGGAGTGTTACAATTGGATTCTTCTATTTCTTTTTATAGTAACTCTGTGGGAACTATTATTAATTTGAACCTGTTGCCATTTTATGGCAGGTTTCAACAAGTGAGAGTTAATATAAAAATGAAACAATTTTGTAAATACCACCCTCCCAAATCAATCAGCATGCCATGTGACATTAGCAAGGCCACCTCTCAACAAAGACACAGCACAGCATGGCTTTATGTAATACAATAATATTGCTGAAATAATGGATAAGGCAACATTTTTTATATAAAATCTTTCTTTTCTAGTGATCACGCAGCTTTTAGTACACTGAAGTGAGCATATTTTTCTCAGTTCCAGAATTGGGACTGTGCCTTTGTGAAATACTCAGTTCACATTATGATCACTCATTCAGCAACATTCTTAAGGGTTTGCAGTGCATAAAGCATAACATTAAATAGTGTATGGCAGAGCTTCTCAAACTCAGATGATTTCTGAAGAAAACTTAGTCTTTCTAAGGAGAAATCTTGAGAAAAGAGTAGGGTATAGTGGAAAGAAATCCTGTTAGCTAGCCATCCCTCTTCCTTAGAAAAGCTTGCCCTTTATTCCAAAGAGTACAAGACATTTAGATTAAGATGAATATCTGTAGGTATACAGTTAAGTAGGGAAGAAGACAGGGAAGGATGGACAGATGTTGACAGAGCATTTTTTGTTGTTATTAAAGTACCGCATCATTTTCAATATGCTGGAAAAGCTGATTATGAGTTTTCTTCTGTTTTATTTCTTTTTTATTGATATATTTTTTTATTTACATTTCAAATGATTTCCCCTTTTCTGGGTCCCCACTCCCCGCAAGTCCCATAAGCCCTCTTCCGTCCCCCTGTTCTTCCATCTACCCCTTCCCACTTCCCTGTTCTGGAATTCCCCTATACACTTGCACTGAGTCTTTCCAGAACCAGGGGCCACTCCTCCATTCTTT
Source organism: Apodemus sylvaticus (assembly GCF_947179515.1). Taxonomy (NCBI): domain Eukaryota; kingdom Metazoa; phylum Chordata; class Mammalia; order Rodentia; family Muridae; genus Apodemus; species Apodemus sylvaticus. The sequence continues at coordinate 45,439,850 of NC_067495.1, forward strand.
TTCGACATCATTTAATTTGTGGATTATGTCCTGGGTATTCAAAGTTTCTAGGCTAATATCCACTTATCAGTGAGTGCATACCATGATTGATCTTTTGAGACTGGGTTACCTCACTTAGTATGATGTTCTCCAGCTCCATCCATTTGTCTAAGAATTTCATGAATTCATTGTTTCTAATGGCTGAATAGTACTCCATTGTGTAAATATACCACATTTTTTTGTATCCATTCCTCCATTGAAGGACACCTAGGTTCTTTCCGGCTTCTGGCTACTACAAAGAGGGCTTCTATGAACATAGTGGAGCATGTATCCTTATTGCATGCTGAAGAATCCTCTGGATTTATGCCCAGGAGTGGTATAACAGGGTCCTCAGGAAGTGTCATGCCCAGTTTTCTGAGGAACTGCCACACTGATTTCCAGAGTGGTTGCACCATCTTGCAATCCCCCCAGCAGTGGAGGAGTGTTCCTCTTTCTCCATATCCTTGCCAACACCTGCTGTCTCCTGAGTTTTTGACCTTAGACATTCTGACTGATATGAGGTGAAATCTCAGGGTTGTTTTAATTTTCATTTTCCTAATGATTAATGATGTTGAACATTTCTTAAGGTGTTTCTCAGCTCTCCGAAGTTCTTCATGTGAAAATTCTTTGTTTAGCTCTGTACCCCACTTTTTTTTTATTTGATATAATTTATTTACATTTCAAATGATTTCCCCTTTTCTAGCCCCCCCCCCACTCCCCGAAAGTCCCGTAAGCCCCCTTCTCTTCCCCTGTCCTCCCTCCCACCCCTTCCCAGTTCCCCGTTCTGGTTTTGCCAAATACTGTTTCACTGAGTCTTTCCAGAACCAGGGACCACTCCTGCTTTCTTCTTGTATCTCATTTGATGTGTGGATTATGTTTTGGGTATTCCAGTTTTCTAGGTTAATAACCACTTATTAGTGAGTGCATACCATGATTCACCTTTTGAGTCTGGGTTACCTCACTTAGTATGATGTTCTCTAGCTCCATCCATTTGCCTAAGAATTTCATGAATTCATTGTTTCTAATGGCTGAATAGTACTCCATTGTGTAGATATACCACATTTTTTGTATCCACTCTTCTGTTGAGGGATACCTGGGTTCTTTCCAGCATCTGGCAATTATAAATAGGGCTGCTATGAACATAGTAGAGCATGTATCCTTATTACATGGTGGGGAATCCTCTGGGTATATGCCCAGGAGTGGTATAGCAGGATCTTCTGGAAGTGAGGTGCCCAGTTTTCGGAGGAACCGCCAGACTGCTTTCCAGAGTGGTTGTACCAATTTGCAACCCCACCAGCAGTGGAGGAGTGTTCCTCTTTCTCCGCACCCTCTCCAACACCTGCTGTCTCCTGAATTTTTAATCTTAGCCATTCTGACTGGTGTAAGATGAAATCTTAGGGTTGTTTTGATTTGCATTTCCCTAATGACTAATGAAGTGGAGCATTTTTTAAGATGCTTCTCCGCCATCCGAAGTTCTTCAGGTGAGAATTCTTTGTTTAACTCTGTACCCCATTTTTTAATAGGGTTGTTCGGTTTTCTGGAGTCTAACTTCTTGAGTTCTTTATATATATTGGATATTAGCCCTCTATCTGATGTAGGATTGGTGAAGATCTTTTCCCAATTTGTTGGTTGCCGATCTGTCCTCTTGATGGTGTCCTTTTATTCGATATAATTTTTTATTTTTTTTATTCGATACAATTTTTTATTTGTACCCCACTTTTTAATGGGGTTATTTGGTTCTCTGGGTTCTACTTTCTTGAGTTCTTTGTATATATTAGATATTAGCCCTCTGTCAGATTTAGGGTTGGTGAAGATTCTTTCCCAGTCTGTTGGTTGACGTTTTGTCCTTTTGATGGTGTCCTTTGCCTTACAGAAACTTTGTAGTTTTATGAGGTCCCATTTGTCAATTCTTGATCTTAAAGCATAAGCTATTGGTGTTCTATTCAGGAACTTTTCCCCTGTGCCCATGTCCTCCAGGGTCTTCCCCAGGTTCTTTTCGATTAGTTTCAGTGTGTCAGGCTTTATGTGAAGGTCCTTGATCCATTTAGAGTTGAGCTTGGTACAAGGAGATAAGAATGGATCGATGCGCATTCTTCTGCATGCTGACCTTCAATTGAACTAGCACCATTTGTTGAAAAGACTATCTTTTTTCCACTGGATGCTTTCAGCTCCTTTGTCGAAGACCAAGTGACCATAGGTGTGTTGGTTCATTTCTGGGTCTTCAATCCTATTCCATTGATCCGCTTGCCTGATATTGTACCAATACCATGTAGTTGTTAATCACTATTGCTCTGTAGTAGAGTTTAAAGTCTGGGATACTGAATCCCCCTGAAGTTCTTTTACTGTTGAGAATAGTTTTAGCTATCCTGGGTTTTTTATTATTCCAGATGAATTTGAGAATTGCTCTTTCTAGCTCTATGAAGAACTGGGTTGGGATTTTTATGGTGATTGCATTGAATTTGTAGATTTCCTTTGGCAAGATGGCCATTTTAACTATATTAATCCTGCCAATCCATGAGCTTGGAAGGTTTTTCCATTTTCTGAGATCTTCTTCGATTTCCTTCTTCAGAGATCTGAAGTTCTGGTCATATAGGTCTTTCACTTGTTTCGTTAGAATCACCCCAAGATACTTTATGCTGTTTGTAGCTATTGTGAAGGGGGTCATTTCCCTAATTTCTTTCTCAGTCTGCTTATCCTTTGAGTATATAAAGGCTACTGATTTGCTTGAGTTGATTTTGTAGCCAGCCACTTTGCTGAAGTTGTTTATCAACTGTAGGAGTTCTATAGTAGAGTTTTTAGGGTCATTTAAGTATACGATCATATCATCTTCAAATAGTGATAGTTTGACTTCTTCCTTTCCAATTTGTATCCCTTTGATTTCCTTATGTTGTCTAATTGCTCTAGCTAGGATGTCAAGAACTATATTGAAAAGATATGGAGAGAGGGGTCAGCCTTGTCTAGTCCCTGATTTTAGTGGGATTGCTTCAAGTTTCTCTCCATTTATTTTGATGTTGGCTACCTGTTTGCTGTATATTGCTTTTACTATGTTTAGATATGGGCCTTGAATTCCTGTCCTTTCGAAGACTTTTAGCATGAAAGGATGCTGAATTTTGTCAAATGCTTTTTCAGCATCTAATGAAATGATCATGTGTTTTTTTTTCTTTGAGTTTGTTTATGTAGTGGATAGCATTGATGGATTTCCTTATATTGAACCATCCCTGCATTCCTGGGATGAAGCCTACTTGATCATGGTGGATGATCGTTTTTATGTGTTCTTGGATTCGGTGGGCAAGAATTTTATTTAGTATTTTTGCATCGATATTCATAAGGGAAACTGGCCTGAAATTCTCTTTCTTAGCTTGATCTTTGTGTGGTTTTGGTATCAGCTTAATAGTGGCTTCGAAGAAGGAGTTAGGTAGTGTTCCTTCTGTTTCTATTTGGTAGAAAAGTTTGAAGAGTATTGGTGTTAAGTCTTCTTTGAAGGTCTGATAGAATTCTGCACTGAAACCATCTGGTCTTGTGCTTTTTTTTGGTCGGAAGCCTATCTATGACCCCTTCTATTTCTTTAGGGGTTATGGGTCGATTTAGATGGTCTATTTGCTCCTGGTTTAATTTTGGTAATTGGTATCTGTCTAAGAAAATGTCCATTTCCTCCAGATTCTCCAGTTGTGCTGAGTACAGGTTTTTGTAGTAGGATCTGATGACTTTTTCAATTTCCTCAATTTCTGTTGTTATATCTCCCTTTTCATTTCTAATTTTGTTAATTTGGATACTTTCTCTGTGCCCTTTGGTTAGTCTGGCTAAGGGTTTATCTATCTTGTTGATTTCTTCAAAGGATCAGCTTTTGGTCTTGTTGATTCTTTGTATGGTTCTCTTTGTTTCTACTTGATTGATTTCAGCCCTGAGTTTGATGATTTCCTGTCTTTTTCTCCTCCTGGGTGAATTAGCTTCTTCTTGTTCCAGGGCTTTCAGTTGTTCCATTAATCTTCTAGTGTATGCTCTCTCGAATTTCTTTTTGGAGGCACTCAAAGGTATGAGTTTTCCTCTTAGCACTGCTTTGATTGTGTCCCATAGATTTGTGTATGTTGTGCCTTCATTTTCATTAAATTCTAAGAAATCTTTGATTTCTTTCTTTATTTCTTCCTTGACCAAGGTATCATTGAGTATAGTATTGTTTATTTTCCATGTGTATGTTGGCTTTCTGTTGTTTTTACTGTTACTAAAGACCACTTTTACTCCATAGTGATCTGATAGGAGGCATGGGATTATTTCAATCTTCTTATATTTGTTGAGGTCTGTCTTGTGACCAATTATATGGTCGATTTTGGAGAAGGTACCATGAGGTGCTGAGAAAAAGGTATATTCTTTTGCTTTGGGATGAAAAGTTTTATATATATATATATATATGTTATCTCCAATTGGTTCAAAGCTTCAATTAGTTTCACTGTGTCCCTGTTTAGTTTCTGTTTTCCTGATCGGTCCATTGAGGAGAGTGGAGTGTTGAAGTCACCCACAATTATTGTGTTAGGGGCAATGTGTGCTTTGAGCCTTAGTAAAATTTCTTTTATGAATGAGGGCTCCCTTGTGTTTGGGGCATATATGTTCAGGATTGAGAGTTCTTCTTGTTGGATTTTTCCTTTGACCAGCGAGTAGTGACCTTTCATGTCTCTTTTGATGACATTAGGTTGAAAGTCAATTTATCTGAAATTAGAATGGCAACTCCGGCTTGTTTCCTGGGACCATTTGCTTGTAGAATTGTCTTCCAGCCTTTTATTCTAAGGTAGTTTTTGTCTTTGACACTGCGGTGTGTTTCCTGTATGCAGCCAAATGTAGGGTTCTGTTTACATAACCAGTCTGTTAGTCTATGTCTTTTTATTGGGGAATTGAGTCCATTGATGTTAAGAGATATCAAGGAGTAGTGGTTATTGCATCCTATCATTTTTGATTTTAATTTTATACGTGTGTGGTTATCCTCTTTGGGTTTGATGAAAGAAGCTTAATATCCTGCTCTTTCCACGGTATAGTTTCCCTCATTGTAATGGTGTTTCCCCCCTATTATCCTTTGTAGGGCTGGGTTTGTGGACAGATATTGTGTAAATTTGGTTTTGTCATGGAATATCTTGGTTTCTCCATCTATAGTAATTGAGAGTTTCGCTGGGTATAGTAGTCTCGGCTGGCATTTCTGTTCTCTTAGAGTCTGCATGAGCTCTGCCCAGGATCTTCTAGCTTTCATGGTCTCTGGTGAGAAATCTGGTGTAATTCTGATAGGTCTTCCTTTATATGTTACTTGCCTTTTTTCTCTTACTGCCCTAAGTATTCTTTCTTTGTTTAGTACATTTGGGGTTTTGATTATGATGTGACAGGAGGTATTTCTGTTCTGGTCCAGTCTGTTTGGAGTTCTGTAGGCTTCTTTTATATTCATGGGCATCTCTCTCTTTAGGTTAGGGAAGTTTTCTTCCATAATTTTGTTGAAGATATTTGCTGGCCCTTTAAGTTGTAAATCTTCACTTTCATCTATGCCTATAATCCTTAGGTTTGGTCTTCTCATTGTGTCCTGGATTTCCTGGATATTTGGGGTTACAAGCTTTTTGCATTTTGCATTTTCTTTAACTGTTGAGTCCATGGTTTCTATGGTTTATTTCTTTATCTTGAAAAATATCATTTAGTATCAATATTGACTATATGTTTTTAACTACAACATACATTTTCAACAGTTATTTTGTAAAACATGTCAACCCCCAATACATTGCTTTCCCACTCCAAATGTAGTATTTTAAAAGGATAAGAATATTATGGCTTGCTAGATTGTGGGTTGATGATCTTCATTGGGAGTTCATTTATTGTGACTGTATTTACATGTATAGAGCGTGGGTGGCTAAAAGCTCATGTGTCCAGATTACATATATTGACAGTGCTCTGCTGTTCCTGCCTTACATATTTTTTAGCACAGTAGTTCAAGTTTGTACAGATACACACGAATGATTCGACCTGCGAACTTAATGGCTTTAAAGCCCTTTCTTCTATAAAGCCTATGAGCATCTTAGAGGACAACAAGTTTTATTTCTCCCTGAGATAGCTAGAATAGTGTCTTCCACAAAGATGTTAATATCCAATCCTTGTGATTGTGTGATGCTTCATGATATTTGAAGATTGAGATCTCAGATGATATCAGTTGAGTAACTCTGAAATGAAAAGTTTACTTTGCATTATCCAATCAGACCTGTATGAACTTACTATGGAGGATCCATAGAAGTGAAAAATAGAAACAAGGAAATAGAAGGCAGAGAAAAAGAAAATATGAAGTTGCTATACTTCTTTTTGAGGATGAAGAATGTTGCCACTAACTGAACCATGTGAATGGATTGAAGTAGTTGGGGAAGGCAGGTCCAAAGTTCCACTGAAACTGCCAGAAGGAACAGAGCCCCACCAACACTTTAATTTTTATCACCAAAACCCATGTTTAACTTCTAACTTCCAAAACTGTAGATAATCAGGCTAAGTTATTTTAAGCCAATGAATTTCTAAAAATTTGTTACAGATGGAATGGTAATCTCAGATGCCTTCCATTATTTGATCTTTTTACAATTTTCTAGCCTATCATTTAATGGATGTTTTTCTTAAAATCACCTCCTCTTTGCTTTGCCTTTTCAACATGGTCCTAATAATTACTATAAAATTATAGTTTGACATATTAGTTTTCTCTTCTTTAGTACACCTGAAAATGAATATTACTAAGCTATTTTCTCTGTATAACATCAGAGAGTAACTCCAAGACAGTATTAAGCAAACTGAAGTTGTGGAAACATATATATTAATATAAGAAGAAAGGAAAGATTGTGTTAATAGGAGCATCTCCTAAGGGAAGTATTTGGACATTGTGTAGAATATGGGGCACACAAAGATGCAGGAGAAAGTTGAACAGTTCACTGTAACTCCAGCATCAGCATTGCTTTTGAATCAAGCAATATGAAAGTTACTTATCTTGGTTTATCTTCTTGTTGGATTGTCCTTTTCCATGGTTGATGTGCACCAGGATATCCACTTGTCTTTTGTTTTTGTTTTTTGTTTTGTTTTGTTTTTTGTTTTTGTTTTGTTTGTTTGTTTTTTATAATAAAAAGCAGAGAACTGACATTTATTCAATATTGCCATATTGGTTAGAAGAATAAATAGAGAGAGATTCAGTGAGCTCCAAATTTGTCTTCAGGATCCCAAGGTTTAGGTTAAAAAGAGGAAAACCAAGGCCAAGATGTGATTCCTGCTGCCATCTCTCCATCTTTATCTAGGATCCAGTCTCTCCTGAAAGATGATCTGACAAACTGTCAAGACTTTGTGAAACCTCTTCTAGGAGACAACTCCCTCCTCTGACTGGCATCTGGCTTCAACTATTTCCTCCATAGTCCTTCTTGGAATCTTCTGATTCCAACTCTTTGACCAACATACACACCTTTTCCTTCCTGGAATAAAAAGCCCAGATGCCTTGACATTTCAATTCAATCTTTTGGATACTATGAGCAAATAAGGTGACGCATAGCTAAGATGTCAAAAGTACCTTCAACCAGTGCTTGTATTTCAAGGATTAATAAGCATGCCATCTACAATATATGTAACTTAAAGCTTGTACACTGTAAAGCCTTGTTTCAGAGCATTTATCAACTTATGAACTTCTTGAAAGCAATGTTTTTGTCTTAGTAACAATTTTGGTCATAATTTATAGCATAGTATATGGTGTCAAAATTACTGATTTAAGTGAAACAAAGTAAACAGCAAGTAAGTTGTACAAATCATATATTACACTGTTTTTCTCATTACTATCATCAAGCAACAGTGATATTGGCTGATATACCTCATCTCTAGAACAAGATCATCTTAATTCCTCATCTCTAGAACAAGATCATCTAATTTTTTACTTTTTATAATACGTTTGGTAATAAACCTGTCTTATTATCCGATGGGATTTCTAACTAAATTTTGTGCCTTGTGGACACATATGTTAGAAAGAAACATGGAAATCCCAATGGTTCTGAAACCCACAGCACTTCCAACTTCTCTTCCTTGCTCACCTTCTCTAATGCTCTGGTAGGTTGTGTGAGGTGGATACTGTTAAACCCTTGTCAGTTTCTCTTATATCTGTTCTCTAGTAGCTATTATTAGTAAGTGGAGGCAGGATGGCCCTGCACTGTACTAGAAAGAACATAAAACTAAGAGTTAGGAGCCTGGGTTGCAATAAAAGCTTTGTAGTGGGATTTTGGGTAAACCGCTTAATTTTCCTCAGCATCAATCTCCACATCTGTGAAATAAGATTAATGATACCTGTCTTGCCAATACTTCAAGGTTGTCTGAGGTTCACAAGCATTTTCCACCCCATATAGACCATAAATCTCTAGTGCCTACAGACAACTTATAGTGTTCCATGGAAAATTAAATATTTCCAAGATTTTAAAAGTCGATGACCAGTGCTAATCCAATTAAATATAATATATTAAGTGTCAATCTATATGACAATCTCTCTGGCTATTGATGTTACAGGAAGTTGTTACAGATTACCTAAAATAGGGAAAAGTTCTTCTATTATTATATAATCAACTTGTGTTTTTATCGATATCATTCATTTCAAAGCAAATGTAATTGGGATTCAAAATTAGGCATGTTCTTGCATTTTATGAATTTGCAAAAAAATATAGAGGGACCCCTTTTAAATATAACTTGGAATTTTCTTACATTAAACTTAATCTACCACATAAAATAGGGAAAACAGTTAGTTGACATACTTAACAGGATTCTGAAATTAAAGCATAGGTTTTCAAAGTTAATTTCAATTCTGCTTTTACAAGTGGAAGGGTATTGTTTTTGGTAGAAGTGAAACACATTCGATTGTCCAAAAATAGGAATAACATTTGTAAGCTCATTTTAAAAAGCGTTTTATTAAATTATTTATTTATTCACTTTATATCCCAGTTGCCCCCATCCCTCCTCTCCTCCCACTCCCACCCTTACACATCCCTCCCCAAATGACCCTCTTCTTCTCTTCAGAGAAGGAGAAGCTCCCCTTGGGTACCACCCTAGCTTGCAACATTCAGTTACACTGGGACTACTAGGACTAAGCAGTTCTCTCCCACTGAGGCCCACCCAGTCACTGCAGTTAGGGAAAGGGGATCCAATGGTAGGCAACAGAGTCAGAAAAAGGCTCTGCTCTACTTGTTAGGGGACCAATAGGAAGACCAAGCTGTACATCTGCTATAAATGTGTAAGGAGCATGGATCTAGCTTCTGCATATTCTTTGTTGGGTGGTTCAGCTTCTATGAGCCTTCAAGGGCTCAGGTCATTTAGCTCTGTAGGTATTTTTATATATTTTTATAGAATCTTTGACCTCTCTAGTTTGTTTAATTCAATCCCCCATTCTTCCACATAACTCTATGAGCACCATCTCTGATGTTTGGCTGAGGGTCTCTGCATCTTTTTTCATCTGCTGCTACATGATTCCTCTCAGATGATAGTTGTGCTAGGCTTCTGTCTACAAGCATAGCAGAGTATCATTAATAGTGTCAGGGTTTGCTCTCTCACATGGAATGGGTCTCAAGTTGGGGCAGTTATTGCTTGCCAAGCCCCCTTTCTCTGGACATCTTGTGGGTAGAACAAACTTTGGGTTGAAGGTTTGTGTGGGTTCTTTGAAGTCCCCTTCAATCCACTGGAAGTCCTGCTTGGCTACAGGAGCTGGTACAACCACTGCAGAAATCAGTTTGGCTATTTCTAAGAAAATTGTAAAAAACAAAACAAAACAAAACATTTCTACCGCAAGACCCATCAATACTACCCCTGGGCATATACTAAAACAATTCCCTCTGTACTACAAGGATACCTGTTTAACTATGTTTATAACAGCTTTATTCCTATTAGCCAGAAACTGGAAACAACCTAGATATTGCTCAACTAAAGAATGAATGAAGAAAATGTGGTACATCTACACAATGGAGGAGTTTCTGGGAGGGTGGAAACTGGGAAAGGGAATAACATTTGAAATGTAAATAAAGAATATATTCAATAAAAAAGGGAAAATAAAAATTATGAAGTTTGTAGGCAAATGGATTGGATGGAACTCGAAAATATCATCCTGAGGTAGGTAACCTATACCCAGAAAGACATGTGTGTGTGTTCACTTATAAGTGAACATCACCCTTAAAGTACAGGATAACCACACTACAATGCACAGACCCAATGAGACTAAGGAATAAGAAGGACCCAAGGGAAGATTATGAATCTCACTTAGAAGTTAAAGTAAAATAGTCATGGGGATGGATGGAGGTAGGGTAATGTGTGGTAGAGGGGGTGAGGAGGGAAACAGGGTTGGGTATCAAGTATAGGGAGAATGGGGAGAGAGGGCTGGAATAGTGAATGGCAGTCACGGGGTGGAAGTGCATCTCTGGGAATATCTGGAGGCCTGGGACAGTGAGTTTCTGGTGGTCCCTAGTTGAGACTCCTACCAGTGGGAGATATGGATACTGAGGAAAGCTCCTTTCTTAACCATAATTCTCTTCCAAGGCATGTAGGAACTCATTTTCTGTCTCTAGATTGATATCCCTTTTTTGCCTTTAAAATTTTTTTAGCCAAAATGAATTGTTATGGCTCCTTAAAAGACCATGCAAAATCAATATTGTCCAATGCTAATACTTTGAAATGTGATATTGTAATTACTTACCAAGTGAACATTAATCACTACTAGATTAGAATGGAATTACCTGTTATATTCACATTAATAGCAAATGAGCTTTCACTGATTGATGTTATAATGAATACAAAAGAAATTTGTAATGATCTGGCACTCACTGAAAGAGGCATAGTCATTAAGAGCATGCCATCAAAAGCAACTAATACTTGACAATAAGCTAGTATTAATTAAAATAAAATCACAATGTACTACTGAATTACTTATAGTAATAGGGTAAAGATATTATACTATTGAAAGTAATGATTGAAATATATTTTATTAAGATTAATAATAACTAACCGTTTAAAATATTTAGGAAACAAGTGCTTGTTTGTTTATGTTTGCTGAATAGCTATGACAGCTACTTAGTTTCTTAGCACAGGAATAGAGATGAACAGTAATTAACATTACATGTAGTATAAAAATTCCTATAATTTTCTCTGAAAATATACATTTTAATTTTTGTCACATTTACTTATTTACAATAGGATATTCTAGTGGATCTCTAAACTGTGACTATAGTTTTCACTAATTTCTACTTTAAAAAGCAAGACAATCAAAAATAAACATGTTTTTGGCAACTGATCTGGCTAATGTTGCAGAGAATGTTAGTCAGAAATGAGCATTAGAAGCATAGATATAGAGCTAAAGTTTCTATACATTGTTTCTAAGGACTAACTATACACACCTACATCTAAGGGGATAAAATGTCAAATTCTCTCTTTCAGGGTACTATGTGTCTTGACAAATGCAATTTAAAAAATTTAGGAGGTAACAATTCTATACGCATAACTCAAAAATTTTGCATTATGTTACCTCATAATTTTTCTGTATAAAACATTGTTTAGAATAGTTAAAAGTTTAGAATAGTTAAGAGTTATATTAAAATATCTATACCACTTGTGTCTTGTAGAGTTAATATTTTAAAAGATTATATCTTTTCAAACAACTCCACATCAATATTGGTGAAATACAAGTCAAGTCTGAATCTACATAGAGTAGTATCCCACAAATGTCACTCTATTAGTTTTGGTAATATGCTGTGGTTAAAGGGTTCTTATTTGGAGAAACTAGGTGAATGGTAAAAAAACTCTGTTATGTTAGTTTCTGTTAATGTTAAAATACCCTGAAGCACAATGTTATTTAAGGAGAAGAACTAAATCTATGTTTTATGAATGTGCTATCTTTCTTTTGTATATAATAGAAAGTTAGGTTGATTTGAAAGTCTATGTAGAGATAGTTATAATTCTTAGATATATTTTTGACCTGGAGTTATTTAAAAATTACTGAGCTATTCTCAGTTTGCTAAAATATACTATGAAGCATACAAATCTGTAAAATTAAATAAATGATAGCTGCTGATTATTTTGTGGTATATTATAATAATGGGTCCATAATTATAAAGTAATAAGATTTAGATATATATATATGAAATTTAATGGTGTATGCTTCAGATTTGAATAACCTCATATTGATGTTTGCATGTATTTTCTTATAAGATAGACATATTTTATCTTTATTTTAGTGATCCCTGTTGTATAATAAAATGTCAAGGGAAAACTGATGTGTCTACTCAAAATTCATTCATAAACAAAGCACCACAGTGAGTGAAGACATCAGACCTAAGGTGTAAGAATAAACGCAGCAGTTGTACCAGTATGATTTAATGCCTGCTGTGACAAATATTATTCTTACTTTATTAACTTTACAATTGAATTGCTGAGTTGCCTTTGTTGTATTTTAAGTAGTAGAGTTTTTTATTCCAACTATTTCAGTAGTTCACAATGTCAGTTGTGTTCAATAAGAGTTAATATAATTCAGCATACATATTACTACTGTAGGACCAATTTTATATTTGAAAAAATTAAATCTGTCTCAGAGACTCTCTAAATAGTTTTATCTTTCAAGACAAAAGGTAAAATAGCAAAAACAAATGGAGCAGATGTTAAATTTATTTCTGGCATTGGCTAAATGTTATCAACAAGAAGTTACCGGAACACTGTTAATATATAAAAATATATTTTTATGTGTCCTCAGAAATCTTATATTCCAATATATAAACTCCATCACTTTAAATTATTATCATATTTTCACTTTACTTTTTATTTATTTTATTGATTGTACTAGGAGTCAAACCTACTACCTCAGGTACATTCCCTAACCTTTTACTGTGGGGTTTAGTAGTAAATATTTTGTCATAGTTTTGGAGCTATGAAATATTCCACACCTCATTTTAATAGACCATTTGCACAAAGGAAGTGATATTTGCAAAGTACTGGGAGAAATGTACCTTTCTTATTTGCTGTTATCTTTTATTAGTTATTTTATTTATTTACATTTCAAATGTTATCCACCTTTCTTAATGAAATCATAGTTTCCTTTTTTCTCCATCAAAAGGAGAAAGTTTGTATTATTATTAATAAGGCCAAATAGGATGTGGATTTGCTAACACCTAAGAAGAGGAGGAAAAAAATTGACTAAGGGATCACAACTGAACATGCTATTTTATACAAAAAAGAGTAGAAAATGTGTAATTGGTTAATTTTCAGATATGTGACTGTTTCCTCAATAACTGGGCTCTTATATATAAAGAAAACATCTTTGCAGGACATTAAAATGTGTCCAAATTGGCTCTAGACTCTGAATTCTGGTTTGCATCTAATTTATATATTTCTGTTTAAAATATTGTTTCTGAGTGCATTAAACACAATTTCCTGGTTATGTTGTCTTCTTCAGACTCTCGCCCTCCAGAGGATATTGTTTTAAACTGAAGATAGGAGTAGAGGTTTATATTGTGAAGATGTTACAAAAAAAAAAAACCTATAAAGTACTTACCACTGTGCCTAATATATAATGAAGCCTTTGTTGTTAGAAACCTTATTTCTATTATCATTATCATAGCTGGTAATAATGAATCCTGGCTGTTGGATGAATTGGTTCTGTATCTCTTATCTCAGAGCCAAAATGCATTAAAGTGTCTTTTATCTCTTACTTTTGATGTTGCATTAGAAGTACTAATAGTAATGTGTCTCATTTGTGAAGGTCCCTTTATAGTAACACTTTTAAAATACCTTTTTTGTGATATTTTTTGTAAATATCAAAAGGGGCTTTAGAAATCTAGAATTAAACGAGTGTACATCAGAGAAGTAAATATTTTATCAACAGATGCTTTTAAAGATTTATTTTTTTCTGGTACCATGGATTGAATCTAGGTCTTTGTGGATGCTGATTATATGCTCTACAACTTAGCTGTCCCCATCCCAGAAAATCTTTCAAATTAGCACGCTCAAGTCTTATCATGTCTCAAATACCTAACAATGTAACTCTTGGCAAAGAAAATAATTAACCAAGTAGCAACTTCTGTATGCATACTCACTCACTTGGGAAAGATAGGAATGTCGAAGTTGGAATGACAAAATAACACTTTGGAAATAAATAGTTACACAATACAATTGCTCGTAGCTGCATACACAGACTGTTAAAACATTAATATTGACCACATGATTTTATCTGTATTCAATTTTTTGTATCTGCAAAATTACTAGATTTTCCCTATGTTTTGTATAACTTATAGTTAAAAAATGATTCCAAAATATTTTGAAGTGAATAACAATGACAAAAATAAATGTTCATAGATTACACCTGGGAAATTCAAGACCATAAATATTCTAATGGGTATATAAAGCTGGTCTTATTTACAATTCTCTACAGGCTACATTTTTGTAACCACAAATCTTACCCTCTACCATTTGTTAAAAGTCAACTATATTATTTGTTAATTTTTGTTTTCATAGATTGATTATAAATTTTTTTAAATATTTTTATTTTCTATATTCCTTGTTTACATTCCAAATGATTTCCCCTTTCCTGGATCCCCCCTCCCCATATGTCCCATAAACCTTCTTCTCTCCATCCCTTCTCCAATCACCTCCCTCCTTTTTCTCTGTCCTTATATTCCCCTCCAATGCTAGATCAATCCTTTCCATGATCAGGACCTTCTCCATACTTCTTCATGGGAGTCATTTGTTATGCAATTTGTGCCTTGGGTATTCAGGGCTTCTGGGCTAATTAATATCCACTTATCAGAGATTGCATTCCATGTGTATTCTTTTGTGACTGGGTTACCTCACTTAGGATGATATTTTCCAGATCAAACCATTTGCCTAAAAATTTTGTGAATTCATTGTTTCTAATTGCTGAGTAGTATTCCAGTGTGTAAATATACCACATTTTCTGCATCCATTCCACCTTTGAGGAATATCTGGGTTCTTTCCAGCTTTTGGCTATTATAAATAAGGCTGCTATGAATGTAATGGAGCATGTGTCTTTATTGCATGCCGGGAAATCCTTTGGGTATATGCCCAGGAGAGGTATAGCAGGGTCCTCTGGAAGTCTCATGTCCAGTTTTCTGAGAAACCTCCAGACTGATTTCCAAAGTGGTTGTACCATCTTACAGCCCCACCAGCAGTGGAGGAGTGTTCCTCTTTCTCCACATCCTCACCAACACCTGCTGTCTCCTGAGTTTTTGACCTTAGCCATTCTGACTGGTGTAAGGTGAAATCTCAGGGTTGTTTTGATTTGCATTTCCCTAATGACTAATGATGTTGAGTAATTCTTAAGGTGCCTCTCGGCCATCCGAATTTCTTCAGGTGAAAATTCTTTGTTTAGATCTGTACCCCATTTTTAATAGGGTTATTTGGTTCCATGGGGTCTAACTTCGTGAGTTCTTTGTATATATTGGATATTAGCCCTCTATCAGATGTAGGGTTGGGGAATATCCTTTTCAAATTTGATGGTTGCTGTTTTGTCCATTTAACAGTGTCCTTTGCCTTACAGAAACTTTGTAATTTTATGAGGTCCCATTTGTCAATTATTGATCTTAGAGCATAAGCTATTGGTGATCTGTTCAGGAACTTTTCCCCTGTGCCCATGTCCTCAAGGGTCTTCATTTTCATTGTGTTCTAAAAAGTATTTGATTTCTTTCTTTATTTCTTCCTTGTTCAAGGTATCATTGAGTAGAGTATTATTCAGTTTCCATGTGTATGTGGGCTTTCTGTTGTTTTTGTTGCTATTGAAGACCACTTTTACTCCATAGTGATCTGATAGGAGGCATGGGATTAGTTCGATCTTCTTATATTTGTTGAGGTCTGTATTGTGATCAATTATATGGTCGATTTTGGAGAAGGTACCATGAGGTGCTGAGAAAAAGGTATATTCTTTTGCTTTAGGATAGAATGTTCTATATATATATATATATATCTGTTAAAATTAATTGGTCCAAAGCTTCAATTAGTTTCATTGTGTCCCTGTTTAGTTTCTGTTTTCCTTGAGGAAAGTGCAGTGTTGAAGTCACCCACAATTATTGTGTTAGGTGTAATGTGTGCTTAAATAGTGGGTCTTGAAACAACACCAAAATGAAAGAAGGAAGTTTTATGTTGTGTACATTGATTGAAAACTGTGTACTAAACTGTATGAATTATGATGTAACAATTTGGGGGATAGTTCAAATAATAAATTAGTTAATTTAGCTTGAAAAACTCAAAACCAATTTCTAATAACCTAGAAATATTTTTGAATGAGTTACACCAAATGTTGTAAAAAGAAAAAATCGGATTATTTAAATGATAAAAGAATATTTCCCAAGACACTTAAATCCTTTCTGTGGAATCAATTGATTGCCTCCCCTACTCAGTCAAGAGCAGAAGTTCACTTTCTAGCAAAATCATACTAGAAAAGCTAAGTTCTGAGATTACTTTGAGATGGTAAGATGAGATCATGCAAATCTTAGAAATGAGAATGGTGGGAAGGCACTTAACAAGTGCTATGATCAGTCAAAATGCTAATGTTCTTTTTTCACCTTAGGAAGAGTGACAGAAAGTATGTGCCTCCAAACTGTGCAATAGATCTTTTTTTCTCTCTCTATAGAAATGGAAAGAGCCATAGAACACAAACTCTACTGGTACTTTTGCTTAGGAATCTTCACTCTGCACACAGGGTGACATTCACCTCTTCGAACTAGAATTTATAATTACATTTTATTCCCTGAGTAATATTGAATATGAATGGGAAATAAAGGATCATCAGTTATTTGAAGGGTTTAAATCAATAAAAACATAGACGGAAGTAAGGAGGACATAGAGTAACTAGTCCTCTATGATTACCATTTGTAGGAATATAAGAGAATATATTGAATTCATAAAACAAAAAGACTATTTTATTAAAAAGTAAGAATCAGGGAACAAGTATGTATTCCTGAAAGATAAAACTGTCAATCCAAAGTTATAAAATTAAATTGAAATTGGAGGCTAAACCTTCAAGAAATCTGATAGAACAAAGACTAAGAAATGAACAATAAGAAAGAAAAAGACAATAAAATCAAGGAATCACTCCATTAAGTTCAATATCTGTACAAAGTAGTTATAGAGAATACAGAGAAGAATTTACTAAAAATATAAGAACATTTCCTAGAAAGGAAGACATAACTTTCAAGTCTGCAAGTTACAATTAATTTCCCAGCGTAATACAGAAGGCTAACATCAGGGCATATTTTGTGGCATTTCAGAAGTCCAATGAAATACTAAAATCTTACAAAGAGAGGGAAATATTTAAACTAAGATGACTATATGTACATAGACAGGGAGAAAGAGGGAGATGGGTGGACAGAGGTTGAGAGAGTGCTGAGAGAAATGGATGGATAGATAGATAGATAGATAGATCAGACAGACAGACAGACAGACAAATAGATAATAACCTGAACCTGAAGTACAAGGCAGTGTATCCCAGATGCTATTCCTTCATGTCTCCTGCTCTTATGACTCAAGTTGCATTGTGGAAGAGGGAACAGAGATAACAAGAACCAGAGGATGAAACGTTCTACTGAAAGACAATATTTTGTTTATAGGTCAGGGAAGCTGCACTTATGAAATCTCAATAATATTGTTTTTTAAACAAAGTGTGACGAAGAACACCAACTGACATCAATGCAGCTATGGGTAATCTCACAAAGCCCCAACACTAGATGAAAAACTATAGGCAGCCAGTAACTTCTGAGAGAAGCAGAATTCCTCTGCCCTGAGGTTAAGTGCACTAATTTGTTATCCAGAACTAACAGGTTAGCCCTAAAAATACATACATACAAGCAACATAAGCACTAAGCAGTGTGTGTGTGTGTGTGTGTGTGTGTGTGTAAAACAATAATTAAAGAAGAGGTTATGACTATCTGAGTTTAATCTCTAAAACCCACATGGTGAAAGAATAAAACTGATTCCTATAAACTGTTCTTTGACCATCAAACATATGCACAAGCAAAAATAAATTTTAAAAATGTAGCTTTCCTTTGTCTGTTACATAGTCCATAGCTTATATTCTTGCCAAAGAATGTACTGTAATTTCATGCTGTCTATCAAATGTTCTTTCTTAAAATCTAGTTTCAATATATACTATTCATAGAGTACTACAAAAAGTACAGGTAGTGAGAAGTTGTTCCAGTATGTATAAATCATTTTGTATGAGACTGTTGCTGGACTATTTTCAGTTTATTAAAAGGACACTTCAGAAAATGTTCTGTGCTTTAATTATTTAATTCAATCACCTCAAATCTCATGGGTAGTCAGTAACTTTTCTCAAAAGAGATTAAATAGAACAAACAAATGCTTCTGTTTTGATAACGCAGGTAGAGAATCATCTCTTACTGATAGTCACTGATTTTCATTCAGATTCAAAGATATTTAAAAATGTCAAGATAAAAATATATAAATAAAAATAGATATATTTTATCAGTGAATAATATAAATTGATATGGTTGGGTTGTTTAATTAAATAATAATAAATTAATTATTTTCCTCATTGTGTGAACAGGCAAATATAAGAAAAAAGGAGATGGATAGAGACAGTCATAGCACATAGAAACCATACTCTATTTAAAGTATTGAAAAACCTTGAAAATGTTTTACTAATAATTGAAAGAAGATACAATATAACACATGTTCCATGTGTGTGTAGAGTATCTAGAATAAACAAGCCCATTAGAATAAATGCACTGTAGTGGTTGCCAATGAAAGGGAGAGGATAAAATGGAAAATGACAGCTTTATCAATCCACCTGCCTCTGTGGATGTTCTAAATGTAGTGAAAATATGTTTTTGAAAGTTCTCTTAATAGGCAAAGGAACTGCCATATGTGTACATCAAATCATTGTGGTCATTGGTGAAGAACTACTTCCATGGAAAATTTTCTTCTACAGAATTTCTAGCATGCCACTTTCACAAGGAAAACAAGTTAGTGGCCAAAGACAATAAAGAAATATAATATGTAGATTCTCAGCTGAAATCCAGACAGAGGTATACTGAAATAGTAATAATATTTTTATGTGAATACATACATCTATAGAAGAAAACTTATGATTATTCTCTTATAGTCAAGACTTTTCATTTGATGGGTGCATGATATATTAGTTAAGAGAAATTGAAAGAAGAGCTTCCAAGGGTTGTGCACAATTCTAATTAGATTTTATCTTATTAAACATAACATAAAATATATGTTATAAATAGAATACCTTTTAAAGTAATTGTTTTTCAACAACCATAAATAATGTAACAGTGTTATTAAAAAAACTTATTGATTCCCATGATTTTAGCTCACAATGTATTTGTCATGGCTAAGAAGAAGGCTCCCTCAATTTGTAGTTGTTGTAGAAGTATGAGGACCTAAGTTTAGATTCCTATCACTCATGTAAAAAGCTGGGCTCTAGAAGCTTGTAATATCCAAGATATAATTCACAGACCACATGAAGCTTAAGAAGGCAGATCAAAGGGTGGATACTTTGATCCTTCTTAGATGGGATACAAAATACCCATGGGAGGAAATACAGAGACAAAGTCTGGAGCAGGGACTTTAGAAAAGGCCATAAAGAAACTGTCCCACCTCGGGAACCATCCCATATACAGACACCAAACACAGACACTATTGTCAATGCCAACAAGCGCTAATTGACAGGAGCCTGATATAACTGTCTCCTGAGAGACCCTGCCAGTGCCTGACAAATACAGAGGGGGATGCTCTCAGCCACCCACTGAACTGAGCACAGGGTCCCCAATGGAAAAGCTAGAAAAAGGACCCAAGGAGCTGAATGTGTTTGTAGCCCCATAGAAGGAACAACAATATGAACCAACCAGTAACCCCAGAGCTCCCAGGGACTTAAACACCATCCAAAGAGTACACATGGAGGGACCCATGGCTCCAGCTGCATATGTAGCAGATGAGGGCCTGGTCAGACATAAGTGAGAGGAGAGGTCCTTAGACCCATGAAGGCTCATTGCTGCAGGGTAGGGGAATGCCAGGTCAGGAAAGTAGGAGTGGGTGGGTTAGTGAGCAGGGGGAAGGCAGAATGGGATGGGGGTTTTGGGTGGAAAACAAGTAAATGTAAATAAAGAAAAATATCTAATAATTTTTTTTAAAAAATGCCGGGCTCTGTAATACATGCACTGTCATCCCAGCACTGCTGAGGTGGAAATGAGAACAGTTGAGGGGCTCATTGCCTTAAATGGTATGCAAAATCTGAGGGTCAGTTCCAGTGAGAGATTTATCTCAAAGAAAATAGAGGGGGATAAAGAAAGCTATGCGATATTGACTTCTGACCTACATATACACACATTTGCATCTACACACACAAGCACATGTACACACACTCCATGCAAGAAGAGCAAAGGAGTTTTTCCTATATAAGTGCAGTTCTTTTTTTTAATCTGTTATTTTCTGAGACATTATATTTATATGTATGTATGTATGTATGTATGTATGTTTTTTCTTTCCTACAATACATTTCAACCACAAACTCCTTCCTCCACTCCTCCCAGTTCCTACCCACCTCCCAGCAGTAGATATGGTTATCCATTGCGACTCGTTTCCCTTCAGAAAATAGCAGACTACTCAGTGATGTTAATGGACATGGCATAATAGGATATAATAAGAGTAAGTACTAGCTCTCATCAAGGTTAGACTAAGCAACCCAATATAAGGGAAAGGATCCCAAGACAAGGCAAAAGAGTCAGAGGTACCCATCTCCTACTGTTAGGACTCCCGCAAATACCCCCTAGCTAAACAACCAAACAACCACACCATATATGGAGAGTACAGACCAATGCAGGTTTCTTGACTGTGGCTTTAGTCTCTGTGAGCCTATGAGCCTTTGTTAGTTGAGTCTTGTGGTGGTGTCCTTGACCCACTCTGGCTCCTATGATCCTTCATCCCCCTCTTCTGTGTGATTCCCCAAGCTCCTCCTCATGTTTGGCCATGCTTCTCTATATCTGCTCCCATTTGTTGCTGGATGAAGCCTCTATGATGACAGTTGGGTTAGATACTATATTCATAAAACAGCAGTTCTATCTAGGATGATCTCATACACAATGGCTACTGTATATATGTCAATATATTTTTAATTTTCATAGTGCAGGTAGAGGTTCTACTACTGGCATCAAGTGAATAAAGACCAGGAATTCAACTTAACATTCTACAATACACAGGACTAGCCATCTAACAATGGATGATTCTATCTAGTATATCAGTAGTGCCAACATGGAAAAATCTTGCTGTAAATCAGCCATATGTTGTGAATTATTTGTGATGATAAAGATATGTTTTATATATGCTTCCCAGTATTGGGGTATGCAGCTATTGAACATTCCAAATATGGCTAGTGTGAATGTTGGCCAGGTGGGATCCCGAGGTATTAATTATGAATAAGACATATCTTTCAAAGTCAGAGCACTTAATTTTGAACGGGAGGTAGATTCATAGTAGTAACTTACTATAATAGAATGTGATAGCATTGTAATAGAGGATTAATTCTGTGCTATTTTCTGGCACTAGAGTTCAGACGATTAACTGTTTTCTAGGATAAATATCTTTCCCTAGCGTGGAATATTAGATAACATTTAAACATTTTATTCAATGCAAAAGAGTACATTTAAACCTTTTCTCACTTAACCCTGTTGCCAGAAAATTCATAAGGACAGACTATAATATGATGAGGGAGAAGCTAATCTTTATCAATTTTATTGAAGGCAATTTACTGAAGAAGTCTATTAAAGTATTGGCATTCAAATCTATTAAAGAATTAACATTTTGGGTTGGAGAGATGGCTCAGCAGTTAAGAGCACCAGCTGCTCTTCCAGAGGTCCTGAGTTCAAATCCCAGCAACCACATGGTGACTCACAACCATCCATAATGAGATCCGATACCCTCTTCCAGTGTGTCTGAAGAAAGATTAAAGTGTACTCATATAAATGAAATAAATACATCTTTAAATAATTAACATTTTAATCAAACTTAATCTTAGTTTTACATTTGAAACAAATTTGCTCAGATACATTTTTAGGAAATATAAGTTTTTTAAAAAGGAAAAAAGAAAAAACAGCTTTCTCTGTTTCCTAGAAAAGATTCCCTAAATGATGGCAATATTAAGACACATTCTAATTCAGAAAGGGAAAAAAAAACCTCATAAGAGTCCAAACTCTAGTCAAAGAAGTACAAGGTAACTGAAGACCGCTGAGAGATAGAGAGTTAGTGTTGCCCATTGATGGATGCTTATTGGTTAGTCAATATAAAATGGACAGACCTGAAATCATATACATATAATGAACAAAAATGGATTCAGCAGTTTGTGTGTGTGTGTGTGTGTGTGTGTGTGTGTGAAAACAATAATAATGAAAGAAAAGAGGCTATCAATTTGAAAGAAAGTGAATTGAGTGGCATGGGAGGTTTGGGGGGGCTGAAAGGAGAAGGGGGAAGTAATGTAATTATATTTTAATTAAAAATATAGTTTAAAAATTGATGAGCCTTTCCTAGCTATAAGAATATTAAAATCCAAATCTAAAAATCCAAGGTTATCCATTGCCATATTTCTTTGAAGCTTAAGTAACTCAATATTCCCTGTAGGTTACTCAATGATTCAAAGTGACATAAATTCTGTCAGCTCATTTCCCTTCCCAGTATGCTGGTGTAATTTGTATCCAAAGAAATCTATGAAAAAAACTTGGTAGTTTTATATGTCAGACCTCATTAAAGTGAATATTTATTTCTAAATAAATGAATTATTGAAAAATGTAAAATAATAATAATAATAATAATAATAATGCCTAAAATAAAATGGAAACATTTTTAATTTAGAAGAGGAAAATATTACATTAATTATTTTATTCTTCCTCTATTATAGCATGTTTTCTCTGTTCTCTGAGAAAGTATATTTGGGGAACAAATAATTATTGTTTATTAAATTTAAATAATATGCTTCTGAAGTATAAAGTTTAACATCTTCCCTACCCCCTGAAAATGATCTGGGTTTGGTGACTTGCTTACAAAAATGGAATATATAAAGATGAAATGAATGGCTTTACAATTGGGAAGAACTTTGGCAGGTACTTCCAGAAATAAGTGATGTCCATGCTGATGGTTCTATTATCAAGACCTGTCTGACCTCAAGTGATGAGTGAGACTTCACCTCACTGGTGTTTGTCCCCTGTACCCATAACCTCTTCCTAATAAACTCCAATTTTAAAAAGCATTCTACAATATATCTGACTAGTATTCTTTAAAGTATAAAGGCCATAAACAAGAAAAGAAAAAAAAAAGCCCTGAGAGAATGTCATAGACTTGCCTAGAAAACCAAAACTGTGTGATAAAATTCATTTTGAGGACTGAAATGTAAATATACATCAGGAAAGGAAGATTAGTGGGAAAGGTGGTAAAATGTAAACAAAATCTGTTAATAGTGTTGTACCAACATTTGTTTGTATTTTCAGGAAAATGTACCATGAGCATAAGATTTTTGTCTTCATGAGGAACTATGTAGCAGATACCTGCAACTTGCCTCTAATGCTAATATCAATTTGTCTTTCTTCTGGCAACGTTTCTGTTTTATTAGTTTGGAACTCTGCAGTTACATGCATGCACATCTATAATTGTCATCATTTCCCTGTATATCTATACTCTTATGTAATGCCTTTGTGACTAGTAATTGTCTTTAAGGCCTGTTTTATCTTATATAAATAGCATTGCTTCTGCTTTTCTTTTATTAATTTTTATATTATAAAAGTTTTTCAGTGTTTTAGTTTTAGCCTACCTAGATTAAGTTTTGAAATAATTTTTTTAGGTTGTGTATTGTCAGATTTTTTTCATTATTGAATTTGTCTTCTGATTGTTATACTTAGACCATTTATTTTTATTGTAATCATGAATAAGTAAAGGCATAAATCTCCTGGGTTATTCAATTTTTGTTGTTTTCTCTTAAGTCCTCTTTTTTTCTCCTTGAATCTATTTAAATTGATTCATTGGTTTAATATACTTCTAGTCAACATCTTATCTCCATTTTCTTTCTTTTTTTAGTTTGGGAGGAAACTGTTTATTTAGCTTATATATCCCCATATCAGTCTACTGTTGAAGGAAGTTAGCAGGAATTCAGAGAGAGGCAGGGACCATGGGGGAACACTATTAGCTTTTTTGCTTCTGTGATTTGCTCAGTCATATTTCTGAGGGGTGGACACACCTCTGGGTGTCTCTCTACCCTGGCACATAAAGTCTCTGCTAGGCTAAGTGAGAGTTATCTAAAAATGTATGTGAAAAACTAGCAAATATAGAATAAATAAAGCAGTCTTGAAAACTCAGACTAAACAGAGAAGACTCATTATATCAAATATTTAAACTTACAACCTAGTCACAGGAACCAAGAAAATGCAGCATTAACTGGGGGATATAGAAGAGTGGAGAAAAACATATAATCAAGAAGAGAAACCTATACCTAGCTGACCATCTTTAGTAGTTTTTAGGGGGATTTAACACAGGGCAGGACCGTGGTATATTGTAACATGTGCTTTACCACTGAACTACATTCTCAGACTCTGGAACTTGTATTTTCAAAGTTTGTCATGTAAGCAAAAAGGAACAAAATCAAAATAACTTAAATCTCAGACATTACTAAAAATATTCAGCTCATAACATATGACCAAATTTGTTGAAAAATATAAAATGATTTTTAAAAGTAGGTAAAAGTGAGAAAAACATTTAGGTTCTGGGATTAGAATTCACAAGTCTATAAAAGGAAAAAATGTATTACAACTACAAAAAACTACTTTTGATTGTAGCAAAACTACAATCTACATAATACACATACATACACACACACACACACACACACAGAGAGAGAGAGAGAGAGAGAGAGTCAAACCATATAACTTAAAAATAGATATTGGTGTATAAAAATAGAATTCTCAAAAACTCAATGGTAAAATTGCGCAGTTAGACATAAGGCAGATGTCACCAAGGAGAATATGTAAATGGTAAATAAACACATGGAAAGATATTTTTAAATATTTTCACTAAGGAAATGCAAATTAATATTATAAGAGATCCATCTACATCTATAAAAATAGCAAAAAAAGGAAGTGCCAAATGCCAGAATGGGTTTAGAGAAAATACATCAGTCTTATATTGCAAGTGGGAATGTAATGGTAAAGTCAGTGTGGTAAAGAATTTGCCAGTTTCCTCATTAAAGTAAATATGGAGCCAATATGCAACCCAACAGTTTCCTGTATGCAGATTTATCAGCTTTACCCTATACCTCCCAATAAATGTTCATATGGGTTTTATTTACTATAAGCTAGAAGAAGCCAGGTACTATTCAATAGATATACAAGTAAAGGTGCATGCATGTGCCAATAATACTACATAACACAGAAACAAATATCAATGGATTATTGATCCTTGAGGCAGCTGGGATAAATCAAGGAATTTTGCTGAGTAAGTTCTAATCTTATAAGGTTAGATGTTGTGTGGTTACATTTATATACCATTCTTGAAATGGTGGAATTAAAGACTAGAAAATCTAAGAATGATTTTTGTGAAGCTAGAAATACAGGAGTGCTATGGTTTGAATGTGGAATGTGCCTCACCCCATGCCACTCCCCCAACCCTGCCATTGGCTCATGTGATTGAACACTTTGATAGCCAGCTGGTTGGCTTGTATGAAAAGGTTGTAGAACCTTTGACAGGAGCATCTTCAGTCAAAGAAGTGGGTCACTAAGGATGAACCTTGAGGTTCCATAACCCAGCCTTCCTGTTTTATACATTCTGTGTTTCCTGCTTACAAACACACTGTGACCAGCCAGCCTCCTGATATTTTCATCAACATGACATTTTGTCAGGTATTTTCTGACAGCAATATATAAAGTAAGTGATACAAGAGGAAGATAAAAATGAGGGTGTGACCCTAAAAGACAAGACAGGAAAAATCACTATGGTATTAAAACTGTTCTCTAAGAGATTATGTCAATGCCATTTCCTAGTTATACTATTGAATCACAATTTTTGTTTGTTTGTTTCTTTGTTGTTTTGTGTTTTATGACTTTACCCTTGGGAAAATGCTGACATGCTCTGTATTATTTCTCATAGGTCCTTGTGAACTTATATTTATCTCAAAGGTTTCAAGGCATCACTTGATTACTAAAAGCATATGAACTTCAATTAATTCACTAATTTTAATTCCTTAATTTTTATTTTATATTCTTCAATGATTTACTGTTGAGAGTACTGAGGATTAAAAAACGGAACTGACTCCTGGTGGTCACTGAAGGTTTGTTCTCTCTCTCCTTTATTCAGTCATGTTGTTTTATAATACAAAATTATATCTTGAATTTTTTCATTTTTTCTTTTATCCCACCCCCATCCCACCAGTTCTCCCAACTCCCTGGGGACTCAAATTTCTGGAGGTTAGGTGGCTCTTCTCTCACTGATGCCAGACCAGGCAGTCCTCTACATTATATGTATTGGGAGCCTCATAATGTCTTGCATTTCTTTAACCTTCATATTACTTCAAGTAGTGTTGAGTAGACACTAACACTCTGTGAAGCCTATTCTCTGACTAAACAGATTTCATCTGTGTGTACAAATATTGCACCATTGTGTTTTACTGTGGTATATATCTGCACATGGAAAATAATAAAACAAAACCTTCAAATTGTCTAACTTGATTAAGGAGTATTATAAAGATGGTGATATCTAGGTTATTATTTGATTTTTATTTCACTTGTTTCAGAACAAGTGACTACTTTTGTGTTTAAAACCAAAAGTTACAAAAAGATGTTACATGAAAATGTATTCCCCTACCTCTAGAACACAATTATTCCTACTAGTAATTGTGGTAGACTAGGTAGCCAATCATTAAAAGATTGACAGGCAAAGAAGTCACCCTTCAGACTACAATAGAAAGAGTAGTTTATTGAATACAGTAGGGCAATGTGCTGGGCAGGAATTAAAGTACTGCCTGTACCTAGGACAATGGGTGTGATGGCTCCATTTTAGAGAAGTACTTTTACAGTTAGGCTGCTTTTCTGTATGAGCAGTTTCTTGGCATGAAATCATGCCCTATGCAGGAGAGAAGTTCAGACTGGTCAGTGTATAGTTCTGGAAGGTTAGCATGAGCTTCATTGCACATAATTTCCAGCAATGGAATCTCTGGTATGCAAGCAACTGCAGTATTGGTTGATAAGAATTCAGTTCTCATCAAAGGGTCTCATCATAGGATACAGAGCTGAAACTCTTCATTATTGAGTTACAGCAGTGCAGAGATAATGGTTGGAGATTTCTGGACCACATTGAGAAAAATTTCCTTATTGGACTGGCTACACTTTCTGGTCACTTATTAATGGTATTTTATCTACAGTAATCAGGATTTCAGTACCATAAGCTATTTTTAAATGGCATTAGGGCAGGTGTGTGTGTGTGTGTGTGTGTGTGTATGTGTGTGTAGTACATTGAGATATATATATATATATATATATATATATATATATATATATATATTCTGAATCATACTTTTCTCAACCCTGTAGCTCTGTATACTGCCATAATGGAGTATTACAAACTAGATAGCTAACCCAGTAGAAATCCATTTTTTTCTATTGTGGAAACTAGATTGCTTTTTAATAACTGTTTCCAAATATGAACACATGAAAAAGGTATTGGACATCAATATGTTAGCTTGAGGTACATGAAATATACAACTCTTAACAAAGAGCTAAACTATTTTAAATGGTCATATAATGTTAAAATATATAAATATCCATGGATTTATTTAAGAAATACCTCAAACTATCACAAAGTCTCTTCAGTTTTTTGTCCCAATATCAATATAAGTGACATAAATAGAATTGCATTATTTGGGACTTATCAGGATTCATTACAAGTATACACTATTTCTATAAACTTCAAGTTTTATGAAAGCAAAGTACACTATGAGAGGACAGGAAATTTAAAGTTCATAGGGAATATTAAGTACCTGAAAAATCCTTGGGATGCATGAAAAATATCTATGTTAATGATTATAAAGGAAGATAACTTTCCCCAATATTAAAATTGCCATAAGACCACTATGATCTAAATTGTTTAGTGTCACTATAAGAAAAAGATAAACAGAACTCAGTCCAGAAGCAGATGAAATTGTTTTTGGAAATATTATATAACAAAAAGTCCTTAATGTAATTATTAAGGACCTTTATTCTATAACTGTTGCTGGTAATCTCCTATCATGAAAAATATATATTCTCTCTTGATGCATACAATATAAAAGTAAATTTCAAGAGCATTAAAGTTTTAAATGTAAAATAAAAAATCCTGCCGCTAAGGAACAACTTTTCTTTTTTTTTTTTAATTTATTGATATATTTATTTACATTTCAAATGATTTCCCCTTTTCTGGACCCCCACTCCCCAAAAGTCCCATCAGTCCCCTTCCCTCCCCCTGTTTTCCCACCCAACCCTTCCCACTTCCCTGTTCTGATTTTGCTCTATACTGCTTCACTGAGTCTTTTCAGAACAAGGGGCCACTCCTCCTTTCTTCTTGTACCTCATTTGATGTGTGGATTATGTTTTGGGTATTCCAGTTTTCTAGGTTAATATCCACTTATCAGTGAGTGCACACCATGATTCATCTTTTGAGTCTGGGTTACCTCACTTAGTATGATATTCTCTAGCTCCATCCATTTGCCTAAGAATTTCATGAATTGATTGTTTCTAATGGCTGAATAGTACTCCATTGTGTATATATACCACATTTTTTGCATCCATACTTCTGTTGAGGGATACCTGGGTTTTTTCCAACTTCTGGTAATTATAAATAGGGCTGCTATGAACATAGTGGAACATGTATCCTTATTACATGCTGGGGAATCTTTTGGGTATATGCCCAGGAGTGGTATAGCAGGATCTTCTGGAAGTGAGGTGCCCAGTTTTCTGAGGAACCGCCAGACTGATTTCCAGAGTGGTTGTACTAATTTGCAACCCCACCAGCAGTGGAGGAGTGTTCCTCTTTCTCCACACCCTCTCCAACACCTGCTGTCTCCTGAATTTTTAATCTTAGCCATTCTGACTGGTGTAAGGTGAAATCTCAGGGTTGTTTTGATTTGCATTTCCCTAATGACTAATGAAGTTGAGCATTTTTTAAGATGTTTCTCCACCATCCGATGTTCTTCAGGTGAGAATTCTTTGTTTAACTCTGTACCCCATTTTTTAATAGGGTTGTTTGGTTTTCTGGAGTCTAACTTCTTGAGTTCTTTGTATATATTGGATATTAGCCCTCTATCTGATGTAGGGTTGGTGAAGATCTTTTCCCAATTTGTTGGTTGCTGATTTGTCCTCTTGATGGTGTCCTTTGCCTTACAGAAACTTTGTAATTTTATAAGATCCCATTTGTCAATTCTTGATCTTAGAGCATACACTATTGGTGTTCTGTTCAGAAACTTTCTCCCTGTACCGATGTCCTCAAGGGTCTTCCCCAGTTTCTTTTCTATTAGCTTCAGAGTGTCTGGCTTTATGTGGAGGTCCTTGATCCATTTGGATTTGAGCTTAGTACAAGGAGACAAGGATGGATCAATTAGTCTTAACAAATATGCTTGCAATGGAGATACTTAGTGTTTGGTAACTAGTTCTTACAATTAGAGTTACAGTACTCCCTGCCTGCCTTGATATAGTTAAATTGGTATTCAATAGAACAGATTTCCCTGTTTCTATTGTGAGGATGAATATCATTGCTATTACATGCTAGTGATGCATTTGAGTGTATGCATACTCTGTTGCAGAGAGGCTGTTATAATTCTATGGTATGTGAGACTGGAGGAGGAATGGGTTCTTATGCATAGTCAGAATAGCAATCAATTCAGCTTGTTTTAGAAGAAGATTCTCTCCTCTATCCTGGTTCTTTCATGTCCCAAACCAGCCATACTTACTTAGTTTTCAGCCCACAGGAATAGAATTCATCAGAACTGTATTCAATCTGTCACAAAAGTGAAGTGGAAGTCTGTGACATTGTGGCAGCTCTGATTTGAGTTTCCTAGAGATGGGATTCTTGCCCTTGGTCCAATGTAAAGATCCTAAGGTTACTTCTGCCAAACTTGTTAAGGCAGAACTTTGACCACTTCTTTAAAAGTTTTCTATAGTTATCATCCCAATTGTTAAGCATTATATGATTCAGCAATCCTGTTGCAAATTCACATAGTTCATAGTCATTCTACTTTACTTTTTCATAAGGATGTGTAGATATGCTTGTAAAGGAATAAAGTCATTCAATAATTAGAAAGTTGAAAGGAAATTTGGTTTAGATGAGAGAGGTCTTTATGTAAAATAATAATAATAATAATAATAATAATAATAATAATGTCCCATAGATATGTGTGTAGAGAGAAATCCTACCATCTAGCAATGTAAATTAAATTCAATCGCATATTCACTTAATATATATGATTGTCACTCTTCAGAGGTCAATTCCAACTTCATATTACCTTTTTCAGATGATTCACAAGACTTTTATCCTCCAATATTTCTTGTAATTATTATATGCAAAATAAACCAACATGTAGTCAAGGGAACGAATCAAAAAGTATGCTTCTCTGTTCCCAATTCTATAATACTTTCATTGGGGAATGTTTAAGTAATCTTTGAAAGAATAAAAATTATCTAAGGATACCCATTTGTGTGAAAGTCAGAAAGTTGAATAAACACTTTATCTCCTATTCTACTTGTTAGCTCTTTCAATCTGTACTTGGACCTGACTCTTAAGGCTCTGCTAATTTTGTGTTCAAATTAAGCCTCAGATCCATTTATTTTGTACTGTATAGAAGATTCTCTTCTTTATTCCTTTCACCCTTTTGTCCTTTAACAAACAAAACGCCAAGTCGTTAATAAGTTTGAAGCAAGAATTTCAACATGGTGTAGTTTGTTCAGTCTGATCATTCATTCAGTAAGTATTAATAGAGAACTCTATAAATTTTGGACACTATATTAACTGATAGATTTCAGGATGAAAGTTTAAAAAAATCTTGGCTTCAAACCATGTACAGTAGAGAGATAAATAAGCAAATTCATCATAGAATAGCATGCTCCATATTACAAATTAGGTTTTTATCTAAGTCTCTGTGTGAACTGGAGATAGACATGTCTCTAGTGCTTCCCAGAAAGCCTGGTGGTCAATTAAAACATGAGGCTTACATTAGAGGATGCAGTGGCAGTCTGCTTTCGTGATACAATTGCTTATAAATTGGGGTGTTACACATGTTAGTCTGTCCCACGGACCATATATGGCCAGTGATAACTATGAACACAGCCCAACACAAAATTGTAATGTTATGTAAATCACTGTGAATTTTTTTTTATTTTTGTGGGTATTTTTATTACTTGGCTGCTCAGTTCTCAAATGTGAGCCTTGTAGCTGACAATGTTGTATTGCAATGTCAAAAGACTGGACATGCCTGGCATATTAGCCACTGTTTGGCTTGTTCCTAAGCCACATTTCTGTGTCAGTGACTTTCTGGGCGCTTGCTGGCATTCTTTCTGGCATCTGCTTGCCTATATCCTAATTATCCCGCTGGAAATACTGTTTTCCAAAGCTTCTCAACTATGAACTAACTCTTTCTTATTTTCCAATCCACCCTCCCTAATTTGAAGCCTCTATAGCTTTTGATTTATGCATTATTTATATTATATTTTGTTTAATAATGGAACATTTTCTATATTTATATTTGGACTGTAAACCTTGGAGACTATATTTTTCATATTTGTAGCACCCTGAAGAACTCAGCAGAATGGTTTGAAACAAATGAACAGTAAATAAATCCCAACAAATGTTAAGTTAAATAGTTCCAAATTGTATATTTAATTCTACAGAGGCACTCAGTGATAACATAAGACTGAAATAAACACCAAAGTTTAATCCTGTTTCAGGACATTATTTATTTAAGTGCTCACTTTCTAAAACAATTAGTTATTTCCTTCAGTGATACATTATAAATTTATTTTTGTATTTGAACATCATCAAATAATTCACACATGTTTTAAAAATTATTCTTATATAAATGGCTGTAAGGAAAAATGGTGTCTGGGTTGAGGCAATGCCTTGGTAGGGCCAATAAAAGCCCTGGTTGTGCAAGCATGAGAACATGAGCTCAAGTTCCCAACATCAATATGAAAAGCTGGGCAGGGCACCGGTCTGTAAGCACTGAAGACATAGACAGGAGGGTCCCTAGGGCTCACTAGGCAAATCAGTGAAAGGTACTGCCTTTAAAAAATAGGTAGAAAGGAACAGGGAGACACCGGACATTGACCTCTGGCTTCCAAATGCACTCACACATGTGCATGTGCACATGCATAAACACACCCACAAGCATATGGCACATTCATACAGAGAAACAGAAGTGTTATCAGTATATGATGCATATATTTTAATTCATTAATTCTCTAAAGGACATGCAATTTGTATGGCAGAACTTTTTTATTAAAGTTATTTATTTATATTCTTTAATCCTTTTTTTACAGTCCAGACTTTATCCCCTTCCCAGTCTGCCCACCAACTGCTCCCCATACCGTACCTACCTCCCCCACTTTCTCAAGGTGGATGTCCCCACCCCCATCCAACCCCACCAGAACTCCCCACTCCCTGGGGCCCCAAGTCTCTTGAGGGTTAGGCACATCTCCCACTGAGGCCAGAGCAGATATAATCACATCATTTTCACCATTCATTTTCTTTCACCCACACCCTTCCATGTACATCGGCCCCTTCTTTTCCCTCTTTCAAGCATGGCTTCATTTCTTTAGTTATTGTTACATGTGTTCATGCCAAAATAAATAAATACAACCTTCTAAGTCCATCTAGTATTACTTGTATGATTCCAGAGCTGTCACTTGTTATTGGACAATAAATCACGGGATTCATCCCTCAGAAAGCATGTTACTTCTGCTGTCAACATTCCTTAGTTGTCTGTAGGACTTTGTCTATGAGTAGATTTTAAAATCTACTTCTATGCCAGCATGTCAATTGATGTACTTCTACAGATATTGGTTTTATAGCCATAATGTTGAGATGTTTGATGATATACATTTATGGAATTTAAAAAAAAAATTCTCCATGTGGCCTCACAAATCATTTCAGAAATCAGTCCACTTCAGGATGCTTATCTCATTTTCTTTTGTTTCATTGATTTCATTAAAGGCCACACATACTTTTGTAAATTAAAAGAGGGCTGGAGAGAAATATGAACAGTTATGTATACATATTGCTGCACAGGACTCAAATTCTGTTCTTAAAACGTCTAAGTTCATCAAAGCACTTGTAACTTCAGCTCCAGAATAATGTGATACCTCTGACCTTCTTTGTCACCTGTACTCACAAGTGCCCATTCCCACACAAAGACATGCATATAGACAAAATTAAAAATAATGAAAATAAAACATATTAAGAAACAAGTGAATAATTGTCCGCTACTCAAAGGTGACTACTTGACTCTGGAATATACATTTTTTAGTGTCATTTATCCTGTCTACCATGTAAGGCATGACCTTGATGCAGTGATGGCAATTAAGTTCACTGCCAGGTAACCTTTATTACAAGACAGAAGAGAAAGGCTCATAGGCCAAAATACTTGAATTTCTCATTTCATAAAAAAATCACATAATGAGGAAAAGTATACATGAACGCAGCACACTGAGGAGAGAGCATAACCATGCACTGAGAACTTCACTACATCAGTTCTAGAGTGTTCTATGATCTGACTTTTTATGCAGTACATTAGCCTTCCCTGCTTATGGTCATTTAAAAGAATAATAGTTGACTTTCAAACAAGGTGATGTGCAGTAGAGAGTATCTCTATCAAAGGCTCACAGGTAATTTACTAAAGGCCAGAAGTATGCATGGCCATGTTTATAGCCTATCAATATAGCTCTAAGAATAGCCATGTCATTCTCTATCATGAGACTTATAAAGCTAGTATTGATGTCACTTATGAATGATTAAATTAAGAACTCATGAATAGTAAATGCTGCCATGTATTTATTTTTGTCTCTTTGTCCCAGGATTTAGTTTTTCTTGCTTATTTGGTATATATATATACACATATATATATATATATATATATATATATATATATATATATATATATATATATATATATGTATATATATATAATGTGTGTCTGTGTGTCTTTGTGTTTGTATATATGTACATATGCATATATGTACATATGCATACATGCATATATGTACATATGCATATATGTATATGTGTATAAGTGTATATGTGTATATGTGTATATATGCATCTGTGTATATGTGTATATATGTATATATGCATACATATCCCCCTATTCTGCAGCACCTAGCCTTCACAGCACCAAGCACCTCCCCTCCCATTGATACCGGATAAGGCAATCCTCTGCTACATATGTAGCTGGAGCCATGGGTTCCTCCATGTATACTCTTTGGTTGGTGATTTTGTCCCTGGGAGGACTGAGTGGTCTGGTTAGTTGCTATTGTTCTTCCTTTGGGGTTGCAATCTCCTTCTGCTCCTTCAATTCTTCCCCTAGATCTTCCATTGGGTTCTATGGGCTCAGTCAGATGGTTGGGTGTGAATATCTGCATCTGTATTGGTCAGATGCTGGTAGAATCGCTCAGGGAATAGACATACCAGGCTCCTGTCAGCAAGTGCTTTTAGGAATCAATAATAATGTAGGATGGATGTATCCCTAGGTGGGTGGTCTCTGGATATCCTTTCCTTCAGTCTCTTTCATTTTTTTGGCCTTGTCTTCTACTTATCTTTAATACATTCCCAAAGGTAATTATGTGCTTTTCTTTCCTCTTAATCTTACATTTAGTGATTTCAAGTTACTAGTTATAAACCATGCATGGTGAGATCATTTACACTGCAGAAATCAGCAAGTGATGCAATTAATGTCTCCCTAGGAATCAGAACCAATTATTTGGCATTTGCTCACATTCCCATATTGTCACGGATTTTCATAATTTCCATGTGACCTCGCAAGCCTTATTTTTCTTTGCTGAACTTGATAATCAAAGTATCATTGTTTCTTGTTGCTTTCCCTCCAAACAAGGACTCTCTCTATTAGGAAAAGTCTGTATTTTCCATGCCATCTTTAGTTAACTAGGTCATAATTTCCTTTCAGTCAATAGTTCATATTATAGTAAACAAATGTTCAATAAAAGGCAGGTTGGTATCACAGTAATACATTTAATACATGACCTTGAAATCAGAAAAGGAAACAGAGTTATTACCTTCCTTGGCTGTGTTAAAATATCTAGCTGACTGGAACTTTAAAATATATCCCCACAGAAGACCAGTATAAACCTGTACCCCTAAGCCACCTAAGCATCCTAAGCCACCAAGCAAAGAACATACAGGGGCTAGTCTGAGGCCCGTACCACATATGTAGTAAAGGACTGCCTTGTCTGGCCCCAGTGGAAGAGGATGTGCTTAGTCCTATAGACTTGATACCCCAGAGAAGATTCCCCTGAGGGGTACCCTCTCAGAGGCAAAGGGGAAGGGGCATAGAACAGGGAACTCTGGGAGAGGACAATCAGGAGGAGACCACATTTAGAATGTAAATAAATAAAATAATTAATTTTAAAAATACCCAATTGCAGTGATTCTCATAACTAGTTGTAGTTACTACAGATTATACATTAAATGTGGCAGTATACCTATAAGGCCATTCCTAGGAGTTTGAAAAGAGGAATATTATTGAGTTCATGCCCATCTAGTCTATATGGTGAGTTTGAGTACAACGCCATTTGAAAATAAAGTAAATGATAACCTGATTCATCTAATATCTTAATCATGAGTATCCACCTTAGAAGGTAAAAAGAAAAAGAATCCTACTACAGGGGTGCACATCTGTAATCTCAGGATTTAAGAATCCTGCTATAGGGGTACACATTTGTAATCCCAGGATTTAAGAGTGTGGCTGAGGAAAGGGGATTATAATTGAAGACCAGAGCTATGTAATAAGTTAGAGCCAGGCTGAGCAATTTGGATAGACCCTGGCTACAAAATAAAATAAAACGAAATGCCTAAATAAGGTACCTGGAGAGATGTCCTAGTGGTTAAGAGCAGTGACTATTCTTCCAAAGGTTCCTGGTTCAATTCCCAGTACCCACATGGCAACACTCTGTAACTCCAGTTCCAATGGGATCTGACATTCTCACATAGACATACATGTAGACAAAGCAATACACATA
This sequence comes from Apodemus sylvaticus, assembly GCF_947179515.1. Taxonomy (NCBI): domain Eukaryota; kingdom Metazoa; phylum Chordata; class Mammalia; order Rodentia; family Muridae; genus Apodemus; species Apodemus sylvaticus. The sequence continues at coordinate 45,476,131 of NC_067495.1, forward strand.
AAAATCAATCAATCAATCAATCAATCAATCAATTAATTAATTAATTAATTAAAAATATCTTGTGAATTATCCTTGTCGATATATTTATATTTAAGTACATAAAATGCTTAGGTTAGTGTGACATCCAAGGAAATGACTCTAGTGACATTAAAATCACTTATAAAACATATTGTGTTGGTTTGTGGGGAACACAGATATCAGGATGTTATTTATTTATTTATTCTCTCATACAGTGTGTCACAACTACAGCCTCCTATCCCTCCACTTCTTCCAGTTGCCTCCCATCTCTCCTATTCTCCAGATGCACTGCCCCTCCTTTCTATTCAGAAAAGAGCAGTTTTCCCAGGTGTGTCAACCAAAAAATAACATATCAATTTGCAATGATCTTGACACAAATATTAAGTCATATCAAAGCTGGACAAGGCAAATCAGTAGAAGGAAAGGGTCCCCAAAGCAGATGAAAGAGTCAGAGACAACCCCACTCACACTGTCAGGAGTCCTATAGATACCCCAAGCTAAACAACCACAGCATGCACATAGAAGTTCTAGTACAGATCTAGGCAGGCTCTGTGATTGTCCCTTCAGTCTCTGTGAGGCACTGTGAGCCCTGCTCAGTTGATTCCGTGGGCTATGTTGTCCTGGTGTTCTCAACTTCTCTGGCTCATATAACCTTTCCTTCCCCTTTCTGTGGGGTACCCTAACGCCTACCTAATATTTGGTTGGGAGCCTCTGAGTCTGCTTGCATTAGCTGCCAGAAGAAGCCTCTTTGATTATGATTGAGTGAGGCATCGACCTATGAATATAGTTGACTAAAATTAGGAATTATTTCCTTGACTTTTTATTGAATATAATCTTCATTAACATTGCAAATGCTAAAACCTTTCCCAGTTTCCCCCCTCCCCTAAAACCCCCAAACCCTCCTCCCAAACCCTCCTCCAAGTATATCCCCTTCCACCCGACCCACTCCCACCCCCTCCCCCTCGATTTCCCTTTATTGGGACATCTATTGGGCCTTTACCTGACCAAGGACCTCTCCTACCACTGATGCCCAACAAGGCATTCCTCTGCCATATTTTTGGCTGGAACCTTGTCTACCCCTGTCAGTTGTGCTTGATTCTACCCTCTGTCTTTGAGCCAACCAGTTTTTAGTTCCTAGCCAATTATGGGCTTCTTCTCATGTCTTGGACCCCAAGTTAGATGTCAGGATTTTTAAGATTGGCAGCTAAGCTTGAGAAAAACTTTTCTGACTCTCATATTTTTTTTTCTCACATCAGTGAAAATTAAGGAAAGGCTTTAAGAGCCAACCTTTTCACATTTTCCTTAGACATATTCATTGTTTCATGAGTAGTTTGTGAATAGCACACACGTTAGCAGAGCTTCACTGAAGCAGATCTGCTCCCACACATTCTGATCTCATTTTGACACCACAGAACTGTTGGCGAGGACAATTTCAACAATGAAGAAGTGGGAGAAATGACTACATTTTATGTAAATATGTATTCATTTAAAATCAAAAGGACATATGTAATGATATTATTCAAGATTTTAAATGAAGGTCAATGTTTAAAATAAGGTTCCTTTATAATCAGCTTTCTTATCAGTAGAAAGCATTGTTTTTTTCTTTATAACTATTAAACCTGTGGCTTATAAAATGTTATTCTATAAGCTTTTTAAGATTGGTAATTTGACAAAGAATTGTGCATGTGCTCTAAGAAAATTTGAAGAGTTGTTGATCCTTTTTTAAAAAAGAATGACTTAACAATGTCAATTATATAATATACAATGGGTTGGAGTCTATGAATATTTCTAACAGATTTAATCATCTAAATGCATATTTGTGTATATGTATGTATATAGTGTGCATATATAAATGAATGTATATATAAAAAACAAGAGAATACTTAAAGTATTCAATATTTGATGCTATCTAGTCAATTTCTATCTTTTCTATTCTTTATGTTGACTTCTTGTTAAAAAGATATTGCTATGTTGATGTAGTACATACTGTCTCTAGTTCCCTATGTATCTCAGGCAGAATTTAAAATCATGATCCTCCAGGAATACAAGCATGTACTCCCATTTACCACATTCTACCTTTGTCTTTGAAAAGTCCAAACTGTGGACTGGTCTGTGTATCAATGAAACATATAAACGAACATGTCAGCAATGGGATGATGACATTCCTTAAGAACTTAACCTTTCTCTACTTGATAGGTGCAACAAAATTTGTCAATGACAAAATCTGAGTCAGAATCTTCTGATAGCATTGATAAAACACAAGTGGCTTGGGCTCCAGGGTTTCTAAAACAGTCCATTTCTAATAGAGCCGTGTATCTACCTCTCTAAGAATCTCTCAGGAGATATTGCTTCTATGTTTCTATGCTTCTATAACCACTGTTTAAAATCGTTGTAGATATGGACAACTTTCTCCATATCTTATATCTCCTCAAAGCTATATTCTTATTTCCCAGGAGATCTCTCATGCTGTAACTTTGTATTATCTGCCTCAATAATTATAACCACAATAATAACAACTGATAACATTACTGGAGTACTAAGTACCACAGACTGTACTTTACAATAAACCATAGAGGACATACTATTAACTCCATTTTTTTCCCAAAAGTAAATAGATTTGAAAATTTCCAAAGTTCAAAGATCTAAGATGATATTCAAACCCATGTCTACTGAGGTCCAAATTCCTAAATATTAATTTGTTCTAGGAAAGCTCAGTTTGTAGTCTACTTTTCATCATCAAAGAATACTGGATTTAAGGCTGAAAGTGCCAGTGAGACTGGAGGGAACATCATTTGGGTAGAGCCTGAGTACCTCAATCAGAAAAGGAAACAGGGATCATATCTTTCTTCAAATGTGTAGTTGCTGCTTTCTATATGATTATGTGGCACAAAATTAACTCCCCCCGAGAGGATCTATAATTTTGTACATGCAGAGGAGTGCTATGGCATTTGTTCCTGGGTAGGAATATGACATGGTGATAGTACACATTAAGATTATATTTACAGCTCATAATAATCCCATAAATGAAACATCAAAGAGACCCTCATATTGTGAAACAGAAAATAAACTATGGCTTTAAATAGAACAGCAAAAGTTAGACAATATTTGGACATTTGTGGCTTTGGTCAGCTTTTTGTTGTCATTGTTGCTAAGTGATAGATCTTTACATTAATGTTTCTTTAGAAAAAAATAACCTCTCACTTCGAACTCAAACATTGTAGTTCCTCATTTGTAGTTTTGCCTGCAAATGTAAATACATGTAGATCACCCCATTTTTAAAAATGCTCTTTGATTTGAGACCAATTGTTTTGACTGAAAGTACTATGACCTAGCCCTTGAAATTGAAGTGTCTTCTATGTATGTGGCTAGAATTAAACACAAAGCACATCTTTTCAATCTTAAGGAGCTCCTTTAAAACCATTTTCCAGCAGTTGGTGATTTTATTATAAACATTGTAATGTGAAGGTTGAAACTAATTAATATACTATGAAGTATATGAGCTTTGACAAAGCTAGTAAAATCCTATGTACCCAGCATTTTTTTTTTCATTTTGATGCCACTATGAGGCTCTGATTTTATATACAGTCTGTGTATGCAGGTTGCATTTAACATCTAATATCAGATATCTTAACCATAACACTTAAGCTTGAGAAGGTAATTAGACCCATGGGTCATTTCTGGACATGTCAGGTTCTGAATTGGTGCAAGCCTTGAACAATAAAAATGAGTAGGGGCAAGTCTTTGCTTTCCTCTCACTGCTGTAATTTTGAGACAGACATCTCATTCTCATCAGGCTTCCCCGAGAGCCAAATCCCCATTGCCTATATCAGTAATGCACTCAACAAAGCAGTCTTGATTATTCTTTTTCCCTTCAGTTTCCTGGTCCCACAGTGTTCCCTACTGACATATCTTAAATGAACTACTTGTATTCAAAGTCTCCACTTTAACTTCAACCCCAATTGAGACACCATGATGGCATGGGTATTGCTATCTTTGGGCTACATACAGTAAGAACAGCTATACATGAGAGATATTGCATAATATATGCATGTGTAGGCTGTGTTACATTAGACTAGGCTGCATTTGAATGCTTTACTGACCAAGACTCACAATCCAAAATGAATATAGTTAAAGTTGGACATTGTTAGGATAAACAAACTTAAACTTGTGAAAATGCCTGCTGAAATGCTTGAATATCTGATTGCATAATTTAGCAAGTAAAGGGGAAATGGAATTATTAGCAAGTCTATCTTTAAATGCAATGGATGGCAAAGGAAATCATGAAGAAAACTCTTTGTGTTGATGAACTGAAAGCCTAGTCTGACAAACTTCTGTGTTTATTGTTCTCTTTCTGACCATTTTATTCTCAGCGAATGGACTTACTTGTCATTATACTCCACCCTTCTCCAGCACAGGGCTCCCATTCTTTGAAAAAGTAGCTAACTAAAAAAAACATGAAAAGAGAGAATATATCTAAAAAGACTGAAATGCAAAGCACACTAAGTAGAGCTCATTTCCATTGTGGCTTCTATTGCTGCCACTGCCACTGGAGAGTCAATAGAAGAGCATGAAACAAAACTTGAAATGTCAATTGGCTCTATCACTAAGGGGTGCCTGATGTTCAGATGTCATTCTGAAGAGTGCTAAATGTTCTTCCTCAACTGCCTTGAGTTACAGCTTGGATTCTTTAAAATCAGACTGATGGACTATAACTGGGCTATATTGCTAACTTTTATCGTCTGAAAAGTTCAGAGATTTCCAAGATAATCTCAAGCTTAATGCATGTTATAGTACATGTGGTAAGCTAAATACTGTGTATTTTTGTAGGAGGTATTTCACTGCCCTACTGCTTTCTTCTTCCAAAGCTAATAGGGTCATTGACTCATGAAATTCCAAACCTATGGATTTCAAAACTACACAGGAAAACATAAGCTAAAATAAATCTTAATTTCATAAAAGTAAACTTACAAATGTGTTTTATGTATGCAGTTTTCATTTAGATTGTGGTTTTTAAAAGAATCATACATTTTAGAATAAATTGGGAATTGGGAGAAATGTGTCTTTTCTTCCAAAATATAATATGTTCAGAGGAATAAAAAACATAGTTGTTCCACTTTATGAAAAAGAGCATAGCCAAAGTATGTCAGGCACAAGAACTTTTAATCTTGTTTGGGGGGGACTTTATAAAATATTGGTTTGTGAGTAGAAAATTTCATTTGGGAACCCTAGCACATACATACTTTTCTCAGTGGCAGAGTTAAAATACTGACTTTGAAGGTTCATATGAAAAAGCCTACAGAATTTGTGCATCTTGGGAATACCCTTATATTCTTACATATTGCATTCAAAGTTTCTATTGAAAGAAAGAAAAATAACTTTACATAGAACTTGGCTGCTCTTTTACGATCTAAAATAATCCATTCCTTCTATGGTGTTACTTTCTTCCATCCTGATTTCATTTGCTACATAGATTTTTGGAGGAGATGGGGAATCACTTACCTCAACTTAAAATGTAAATGAGATAAATATCAATTTTTATGAGGAACAGATAATGAGGGGTTCAAGAGGCTTCATTTAATAGCCTCTATTTGATTTATTATAAATGGTATTTCCACTTAGGTTTCTCATTTCATACAATGTTGATAATATGTATCCCTGTTATTTTCATGGGCTTTCACAACACAAAAGTTACTGTAAATTATATTTAATTAGTACCTTTATTTAGTACATTTCTATGTGATTGTTAAAATTCAATTGGTGTTCCCATTTAAAATAACATATTTTTATAAAACACACACTTTACTTGAATGACTTACGTGTGTATGTTTTTCTTTGTGTCAAAGAACTATGTAGCCTATTCCTTCTATTTTAACATTGAATTTATAAAATAAATGTTGTAGACATAAACACATATCATTGGAAAATATAATTTTCTTGCTAAGCTACTTTAAAGAGGAAATTACATGAAAACAGAATGTAGACCATACAAATCTTTCTCATAATTCACCATGAGACACAGATATCAATTCCTAAATGATGTAAATGAGGCTGAGACTAAGAGCTCTGGGGTTATTCTACCATTGTTTTTCCCCCCTTGGTTTCTTTATCTCTCTTTTACATTTATGTTGATAAATATACACTAAATAATGCAGCCATTCACCACTTTGGGGTTTTGGATTTGAGCAGCAATAATAGACTTGGAAGAAGGAAGGGATGTTCAAGGGTCATGGTGTTTAAGAATCACCTGAAGAACCAGTTAAAGTACATAGTCCTGTGCCCCAACCTGGAAGTTGTAACTTAGCAAGTGTGCAGCAGGGCTTGAGAGCTTGGCCTACTACTGGCTTCCAGGTGATTGTATTCTTATTTTCCCTATGGGACATTAAAAAGGAATATCTCAGATATCGCATGGAAGAAGGTGGTGAGAAAGCAAATTCAGGCCAAACTTACCAAGACATTGTGCTTTCAGAATACTTCCCCCTACAATCTGTTGACTCACTTATTTGTGATTTTTTACTTAAGTCCTTCAGTTGGTCATGGTGGTGCCAGTCTGTAATCCCAATCTTTATGAGGCCATGGTAAGAGCCTCGTGAAATTGTCATAGCTAACAGAGGCCATAAAGCAAGACACTGCACCCTTAAGCCCCCACACCATAAATGTGTCACTTAATTTCTTAAATCTTAGTTACCTCAACCAATAAGTCAGGAGATCTCCAGATCTCATCTGGTGGTTTTCAACCTATTCACCAAGGTAGAATTCTTCAGAAGTCAAATGAGAAAATGGATAGGGGGATTGAGTTAGCTTTCTTCAAGATTCTACTGCACTGGAATAATTTTATATGTTGTTTCCAGCTATACCACTTCTGAGTATAGGTTCACTTAAAGATTTTTTTAAGATGTAAAGAAAAAATCTCAAGCTTTTAAATGACTCCTTGACTTTGAAATCACAGAACTGATGACTTTTATAATAACGTAATTCCAGATTTCTTTGATCTTCCCATAGCCTGCTCTAAATACTACAAAAGAGACAGTGAATATATACATTCTGTTTACAAGTGTAGAAATTGACCAAGTACCAGAGTCCCCTAGTATGATGTATTTTTAGCCAAGCAGACTGATCAGAGTAAATTGCAATGTTAAGCCTTTCTCTTCAAAATAATGTCTGATTCATTGATGCTCTTAAATGGATATTAATCACCTTCTGTAAAACATAAATCTTAACTGTATCTGCAACCATTGTGTGATGTAAACATTTTGGAACTGTAAAATTATCCTATAGAATTCCAGTTAAAAGGAATGACTGCACTTTTTACCATATAGTTTATTTGTCTATTTTATACAGTGCGCTAATCTTCATATGGTAATATAAAAGGCATTGTAATGATCTTCCATTTTTAGTAAGAGTTTGTATCTATCAAATTGCATGTTGTCTTTTTTGTTCTCAGACTTAGGTAATGTTAACCACATTGTAATGTTCTATTTATCCTGTTTTTTAATCCCCTTCACCTCATATTATACATAAAGTTCTTATAACTAGAATAAATTAGTTTAGTTATACAATGGGAAATTTTACTTTGAAAGTATAAACTGATCTGTAAATTTTGATGTCATGTTATAAACTGTCACAGGAATGCTTTACTCTGGCCAGACATCTGAGTTGTGTCATTGATTTTTATCAATTGGAAGTGATAAATGAAAGTTATTTTTCAATATTTGTTCACTTATACAATATGTATTATAATGTGTTATATAGTGTTGATATGTTATAAACAGGTGCTACAGATAGATATGAAAAAGACCAGATCCCTGACTGCAAATACATCCTAATTTTCATAGGTTTGGAGCTATTGTTGAGAGATGCAGTGTGATGCCCCACTCATACCCTGTTGGCTCTAACAAGAATCATGATGACTGCAATAGCAAATCAGTAAAGAAAGACATCTAGAAAAGAACTCTAGTTGTGTGCAAATTCTCAAAAGAAGGGAGTAGCTGTCCAAGAAAAAATTGCCAAGAGAAAGTTGCCAACTTCAATGTAATAACTAAGATATTAATATCTAAATGATGACTATGTGGTAGAAAAGGAAAAGGGGTAGAATGTTGGCTAAGATTTCTGTGTGGGAAGGAAAGTACAGTAAGTTTTATCCTGAAAGAAGCAAACAGTAGTTATACATTGTATCAGCTTCTTTAGGAGTAAAAACTGACAAGGTGTAGCCATGAACCCAGGATTCAAAGCCAAGCTCTGCCTTTATTGCAAACAATGGCAGAATATCTCAGTCAAAATAGCTGTAGATCAAAGGGTTGCTAGGAAGAAAGGCCACTTCCCCAAGCAGCTCAGCTCATGCCCACTGGATTCTGTAATGGATTACATAGATACAACAATTGGAAAACTTACTACAGTATGGGGTGCAATACAAAACTGTTCATGAGTGTTTGTTGGTGGTGCCAGGAAGGCTGTTGCTAAGTTCATTAAAAGACCCTTAATAGAGTATAATGCAGGATTCCATCTGCTAGAAAGCCTGGAAGTCTGGTGCTGGCTGATTAGTTTTTATTAAACCAAGATTCTACTCAGCTGTTACTTCAGGAATAGCTCTAAAGAAGAGGCAGAGAGAATGGTAATAGCATGCTTCAACCAGTCTGGTCCTTTCCAACCAGTCACCCCTTTGCATTTCATCATCCCTTGACATACAGTAGAGATAAGTGAAACAACATCTGAAGTCACTAGAGTGAATTTATTGAAGAGAATTTCTGGTTCTTATTGAATGCTCAAGTATATTTCAAGTCCTGCTAGTGGGGGTCTGGCTTGCAGTACACTTTAGGGAGGAAATAAGGAATACATTTATTTAAACCGTATTCTCTGATCTTGCAGCTTATAGGATTTTTCTCCCCAACCCATTTATTGAAAATAGCTGTTGTTCTCATATAATATTTCCTGATTATGTATTCTCCTCCTCCTACTCATCCACATTTCTCCCCATCTCCCCTTCCAGTGGGATCTCAGCCAGGGCACACCCATGCAGGACCTGTGCATTCTATCTCAGTCTCTCTGAGTTCATATGTGTACCAATCGTGTCAATTTAAAGAACTTTTTCCCTCTGATGTCTTCCATCCCTCTGGCTCTCACTGTCTTTCTAGTGCCTCTTTCACAAGTTTCGATGAGCCCTGAAGGGTGGGAATTGATGGAGACATTTCATTTAGGACTGAGTGTTCTAAGGTTTCTCACTCTACATTATGTCTGCCTGTGGGTCTCTGTATTTGTTCCCATCTGCTGTGGAGGAAGTTTCTCTGATGATGGCTGAATAAGAGAATGGTCTATGAATATAGCAGACTCCCCATGGAGTCATTTGATGCTATGCTTTATCTCCCCCACCTTTTTTTGGAACAGTGGTATTTGAGTGTTTATCATCCTTAGTCATCAAGGAAATGCAAATCAAAACTACTTTGAGATTTTTATCTTAAACCCATCAGAATGGCCAAAATCAATAAAACAAGTGACAGCTCATATTGGTAAGGATATTGAACTGAGTTAGGGGAGTTAGGAGAACACTCATTCATTACTAATGGTCATGCAAACATTACTGTCACTATGGAAACCAGTGTGGTGGTTCTTCAGGAAGATAGAAATCAATTTACTTCAAGACATTTCTATACCACTTAGGCAGTATATGTGTATGATTACCTGTATGATTTTCACCTTATCACCATGTCACTTGTTCAATCATATTGATTGCTGTTTTACTCATAATGGCTATAAATTGGCAACAACCAAGTTGTCCCTGAACAGATGAATTAATAAATAAAATGTAGTACATTTGCACAGTAGATTATTATTCAGCCATTAACATAGAATGCAACTTAAAAAAAATCCTGAGTGAGGTAAGCCAGGCTCAGAAAAAGAAATGCAGTATATATTTGCTTAAATATACATTATATTACAATATCCAATATAAATATACAGCTGTTAACCCAATAATAACTAAGATACAATCCATAAAAATCACAGAAGTTAGATATAGAATAAGTGGTGTGGAGAGGCAGATAGTTTACCTTAGGACTGGTAAATAGAATAGATAGCTATGGATGGACTATAATGGAGGATCAAGTGGGGAGGGGAAGGAAGGAAGAGAAAATGGAGGAAATGTGGGGAGAGAGACAAAATTTAAGGGCCATTTGAGGGGTGGAATGGGAAGCTAACATAATATATGCTTCCTAAAATATATACATATATGAAGGCAATTTAAATGAGATCTCTGAATAATAGGGGAACAGAGTTACAACTGGACATGTCTTGTCACCAAAGCTTCTACCACTGGGATTGGGTTACATCTAATTGATTTGTTGGCTAAAGGAGTTCTGAAACAACCCAGGGTATTGCCAACACTATAGGTTGCTCTCCACAAAGTGAAGACAGGACTCCCATTGCTGAAGACAACACAACTCATTGATATGATGCTGCTGATGCTTACATGGATCCTTCTCCTCTACATTCTAGCACCTTACTCAGTAGTATCTTGTCTTCAGTATATGCTAGGACAACAGTGGCACAAAACTTTTTAAAATAACCAACCATATCTGATCTGACTTAAGACCCACTTGGACACTATTTGGTTTACTAAGAACCTGAGACTAAATGTCCCAAGGACATACAGTAAAGCCTACAGGAATTTTCAAACCACAGATGGGGAAGTCAAGAACAGTGACTGTCTGACAGATTCTTCTTTGAAATAATAAATAACCATTTCCACATCTACTTTATTATTTTCTATCGTTTATATCTGGGAATGTGTAGGCCCTGCAGATTGCATGGTGTGAGGTTTTTTTTCTGACAACATCCTTTAAAAATGAAGATAATGTGTCATTTCTGTGAAGAAATGGCATAAGGAAAATGATTTGTGGAAAGAAATGTTATTTAAATGGAAACAAAAATAAGGAGGAGGTTCCAGAAGACGAAAAGAATTTTGTATAATCATGATGAGTTTTGCTGTTTTACTCATAATGGTTTCACACAAGTTTTGAGAATGTCTTCTGTGATGTCACAAAATGAGCACATGGTAAATTGCCTGCCTGGGGAGGATTGTTTCTCTGCAGCAGAGGCTTTAAGCTAAAGCTTATAACTGTAATTTTTCAAACTTTACTTTTAATGAGGATTCTTAAATGCTTTAACCTCCCTTCTAGCCCACCACCTACCAGAGGTAGTAGAAAAGCAAGGATTTGGGGGAAGAAGACCTGTTTAAATGTGTTTTTTTTTTTTTTTTTTGATGCAGATCCCATTTGCGTTGTTAGGAATTCAGCAGTCCAGTTCACAGATTAGTAGTAGCAGCTTGATTCACTTGCAAACACTTCACAGATATACCAGCAGTCCAGTTCAGTAGTGTCGGGATAGCAGCAGCCATGGTAGAACCTAGCAGGTATAGCAAGGCCTCACCTGAATTGGCATGAGTTAGCAAGAAGGGATGCCAGGAGAAGTTCTCAGCTGTGCTACTCTCAGTGAAATGAAGACCAACAAAGACATGAGACCAACAGCATTACACAGCTAGACCTACAGCAAGCCAAGCCTGGCCTTCTTCATGGTCCATCAAGTCCCATTTATATTCCCTCCAGACATCACATGTCCTTCACAGGTCTTACCTCACAGTGTCTTGCCTCAGCACTTGCGTCTGTCTCAGCTGACACCACTGCCAATCAACCTGAATCTGTGGAAGCGGCAAGAAGCTGCAGAAGCTGCAGCGGACCTCCAGAAGATTTTTTTTGTGCCTTTCTCTCTATGGTTTCCCAATAATTAGAGCTCAACTGTGCAATGTAACGTGGACCAATACATTCCTTCATCATGTATCCTTTCACATGTTTGCTTAAACAGAACATCCTTTCACCTGTGTCTGCTTCATCCAAACTTTCTTTGATGAGTCTGCCTTAGCCTCTCACCTGTTTTCACTTCAGGAAAATACTCCTTCACATGTTTGTCCCAACAAAACACCCTCGAATACAACTGACTTCTAAAGAACCCTTAAGTTTCCGCTTCAAAAGCTTCCAGTCCTAAAGCTAATACAATTAATGACTTCAGGGTCTAGGCATTTCTTCTGGCCTATTTATTGGATTTGATTGTGTAGAAACATTCATATTTATGAACTTTCTTTATTCTGTTCCATAGATCAGGCCAATATCATAGGTTATTTTAGCTTCCAGGTGTCCCACCTGTGTGAAATTGATACTTGCCTTTTTACTATGGCAGGATGTGTGACACTGTGAAAGCTTGACAGTAGGAATAAAGTTTCCAATTTAGTACTTTCTTTATTTCATCACATTCTATGACTCAAGTGTAGGATGTTAGCTACATCTGTTGATTCATTTTATAATACTCCCAATGCCCATAATGTGGAATCAAAAAGAGGTGTTGAAGGTGATCTGCTACATACTGAGTTGAAAGCCAATTTGAAATACATGAAATCCTCTCTAATAAATGAAGGTAATTTCAATAATACATTTTCCTGTATTCTAATACATTATTAGCTCAATATATAATGATTTGGAGGGGAGCCAGGAAAGGGGAAATCATTTGAAATGTAAATAAAGAATATATCGAATAAAACAAAAGGAAAAAATAAAATAGTTTTACTCTTTTTCATTGTACTTCATAGAAAACCGGCTTTCTATATATTTATAATATATTTCTTTTTTTTAATATTTTTATTTTCTATATTCTTTGTTTACATTCCAAATGATTTCCCCTTTCCGGGATCCCCCCTCCCCATATGTCCCATAAACCTTCTTTCTATCCCTTCTCCAATCACCTCCCTCCTTTTTCTCTGTCCTTATATTCCCCTCCAATGCTAGATCAATCCTTTCCAGGATCAGGACCCTCTCCATACTTCTTCATGGGAGTTATTTGTTATGCGATTTGTACCTTGGGTATTCAGGGCTTCTGGGCTAATTAATATCCACTTGTCAGAGATTGCATTCCATGTGTATTCTTTTGTGATTGGGTTACCTCACTTAGGATGATATTATATTTCTATTCCATAGCAATTCCTAAAATATTTTCATTGGAAATATTTTATCTGCATTTTTATTTCATTAAATTTATAGTTAAAATTAAATATCTACATATTTAAGTTCTTTAAAATATATCATTTTTTTTAAAAATAAAGACTTGTTCTAGCTTTTGAATTTATGTCCAATTAAATTTAAAACTGGCAGTTTTAGTCTATACATCTTACCAGTTTGGTTTGAAATGTTCAGAGGCCACCTAACATCAGTGGCTAATATATTGTACTCAGGGGCTCTGGAATATAATAATGTGCTCTAAATTAATGTTTCTTGAAGAAATTAGTCAATAATAATAAAGAAATTTATCAGTAGTTATTATAAAGTTGACTAGCCCATACACACCATAGCTCTCACTCTCAAGAACAATTCTTACATTTGAATAATTCTTTTCTTTACTGCTGGACCAAAACAAGTTTGGAAATAAAATATTTTTTCAAGGATCTAGACTCTTCTCTTTAGTAGTATTTCAATTAACACTAACTTATATTTCTATTTTTTATTATTTCATTGACTTATATTTACTAAATAATTTGATGTCAGCTTGACATATCTAAAGTCACTGAGAGGAGGGAACATTGATTTAGTAAATGCTTTCATAAGATTGAACTCTAGACAAAGCTATAGGACATTTTCTTCATTCCTGATTGATGGGGAAGAGCCAAAGCCATTATGGGTGGGGCTACCCCAGGGCTGGTTGTGGTCCTGGGTTCTATAAGAAAGCTGGCTGAGAAAGCCATAGGAAGCAAGCCAGTAAGTAACATCCCCCCATATTCTCTGCATCAGCGCCTTCTTCCAAGTCTCTGTTCATGCCCTGACATCTTTAGGTGACAAACAGTGACATGGAATTATAAGCTAAATGAACCCTTTCTTCACCAAGTTATTACATCACTGTGTTTCATCACAGCACTAATAACCCCCACTAAGACACTAACCAAAAGTTTGCCAGCAGTACTTTCCCTACAAGGACAGTGATTTTTTTTAATTTTTAATATATTCTTCTCTCTCTCAATATATTCCTACCATGTGTTTCCCCTCATTCCTCTACTCCCAGCTCCCTCCCTGAAATCACCTTTCCCACCGATTCACTACTCCATTATTTCCCTTCAGAAAAGACCAGATCTCCCAGGGATATAAACCAAGCATAGAATAACAAGATGCAAAAAGAGTAGGAACAAACCCTCACATCAGGGCAAAGTAGAACAACCTAGTAGGAGGAAACTGGTCCCAAGAGAAGGCAAAGGAGTCAGATACCACCCAGGCCCACTGAGGAGTCCCACAAACATCCCAAGTTAAACAATCATAGCTTGTATGCAGAGGACCTAGCACAGACCGTACAGATAATCTGTGATTGTCTCTTCAGTCTCTGTAAACCCCTATAAGCCCTCCTTAGTTGGTTCTGTGAGTCAGGACTCAGGTCTTATAGGACTATTTTCTAAAACTCAGCTCTTAGTATCTCCAGTAGGCTGATAAATCAACTCTGCTGTGGTCAGAGGATTTATTAATGGCTGTGACTCAGAATCTGATACGTTAATGTAAACCTTGGCAAATATCAGTTTGTAGGTCAATGTAATACTGTACAAAAAAGTTCTCAGTTTTATGATAACATAAAATGTGTTCAGTTTTCCTCTACTCTTTGGAATGAAAATTCTTTAGATCAACTTTCATCTGGAATGGCTGCATTCTGGCTATTTCTCAATTCCTCAAACTCTCAGACAAATAGAGGTTGGCCTGTAAACAACATTGTCTCTCTCCAAATCAAGAGTGTCTCTTTTTTCCAATGCTTGATATTAGAGGAAGTCATCTTCCTTTAGAGATTGGGTTAGAAACTCACAAGTATATCTTTTTATTCCTCATAAACCACTACCTGTTAATAAAGGTGCATGCTGGGGTACCCATAACCATTTTTTTATGTCTCATTCAAAACCTCTGTTGGTAAAGGTATGTCTGACTTTCTTAGTGAATAAAAATAAAGAGTCCTGGTTATCAGGTATGTGTAAACTGAATTGCAATGCAAGGCGAAAACCCTCCAGTGATCATTTTTTAGGCAGTGATTTCAGACGTGTATGTTCTATAACTACTATACATTGGGATATAAGCATCTATTTCTCAATGTGAATTTGTCCTTCCCCCTTGTAAACTTATTTTAGATCTCAATTTGTGTATGTGTACTATATAAGTTTTCCATCACAATACACTATTTGCTTCAGATATGCAGTTTGTATATAGGATGGCTACCAGACTCTTTTTTGGAAAGTGATCTCTTTGATCTGCTTCTAAGTAACATTAGAAGGAGTTGAGGTTGTTGAGTTCCTTGTCAAATTTCTTCCTTTGATATCTGGTTTCCTTACTGAAATTTAACACCCACAAAGACAGGAACCACATCTATCCCATTCACTAATGTGTGTTTACAACCAATACAGTAATATTAATAGATATTGAATCAATTTCAAGTTTTACCCATTTCCATCAAGACATATATTTGCTTACATACTGCGACTTGTAGGGAAACCAAATATGTATCCTAATGATTTTATAAATTAGATATTGTCCTACTTTTTTCTGCTCAAAAAACAAACACAAAACAACTCTTGCTTCTAAGGGAATAAATATTTACTGTAAATCAAATTTAGTGACCATATCCTGAAAACATAGATCCAAGTTGCTTCAAATACCATGCTTAAAGGTAGAAGTGGTTACATGAACTTTCATATTCACAGAATGAAATCAAGTTATAAATCAAGACACTTTTCAGATATCTTAGTTGAGACATCAAGTAGACAGGTAATAGCAAAGCAGGGGAAACTCCAGTTTTAGATGATATCTGCTGACATATTTGGCTTTTGAATCTAATGAAAACATTTACTATGATAGTCACAAAATGTTAAATCAGACATAGAAATCTCCAATGAATGACTAGTATTGTGACTAATGATAACTTAGATAATTCTGCTTTGGATCTGTAATCTGTCTATTCTCTACAATTACAAAATGCTAGATGCTGCTCATCAATTTGTCATGAATCTTTTAATATCTTCAGTAGAGTTATGGATTCTTTCCTGGAAACTTTAGTTCACACCTGTATTGCTTAGCTTGACTGTTGTCTCAGTGACCTTTAAGATTGACCTTTTAAGGAATGAACTTGTCACTGAATATTTTTATAATCTAATGATATTCAAGACTACTTCCTATGATCATACTATATTCTCACATGGCATTCCTAGATTTGTTTGTGCTTGTGATCCAAGACAAATGATTAACCTTGAAACTAGTTTAATAGTTAGACACTCATAAATAATATCCCTGTAAGGATTCTGGAGACAAGATGTAAAATGGAGGTGTAAGAAGCAAGGGAATCAGAACAGGAAACTGGAACCTGTGTCAGTGAACCTCTTAACTTTCTCTTTTGAATACTGAAAGTAGGGGCTAAACCCAGGAAGGAAACGATGTGGCTAACTTTCAGTTTTTCTATTATTTGCCCACAGGAGCAAGGGCCAGCACATAAGTGCAGCCTCTGAGTGTTTCTCGTGGCACTGCTCCTCATAGCGACCACAAAAGAGCAGTGAGACTTAGCACACAGGCAATGCCTCTTTCCCATGACCAAACTGCATGATCTTAAGATACTCAAATAAGTCTAGTAAGACACTTAACAAGACTCAAAATAACTGTCCATCATTATCACAAGATAACCAGATTGGGAAAGTTACTAAGTACAATTCTCCTCTTCTCCTCAAGCTTCATGAGTACTTACTTAATCAGATTATGGAGCACACACGTTACTGTGTGGACAGGGTTTCTTTTTTTTAATGTACAAAGTTCACAGTCACATATACCTACCTCTATTAACTATTCAACTTGTAAATTGTTTAATTTCATACATGGAATATAGAATATTTAGCATGTGAAAAAATCTACAAGGGAAATATTTCATATCCCATATGTTCACTAAAATAACAT
The DNA here is from genome assembly GCF_947179515.1 of Apodemus sylvaticus. Taxonomy (NCBI): domain Eukaryota; kingdom Metazoa; phylum Chordata; class Mammalia; order Rodentia; family Muridae; genus Apodemus; species Apodemus sylvaticus. The sequence continues at coordinate 45,493,140 of NC_067495.1, forward strand.
TGCCTAAATCTCATTTTTATTATCTAAACACAAAATATGTGCTAATAACATACAAATCTTAGTTTTCCTTTATGAAAGGCTGTAATGACTTTAATTACCAAAGATTAGAAAATAGTATGGTAGAATAATTTTCTGATGCAAGCACACAATTTTGTCTATTTCACAAAAGTTTATATTCCAAGTACTATTTTTGACACTAGAGAAATACCAGTACATAAGTAAGATATCTTTAATATTCATCTTCTTTGATCTTTAATTTGTAGAAGAGAAAGAGAATTAGGCAAACTCCTACTTCATGGTGAGAACTGTACTATGGTAGTGCCATTGGAGTTCATTCATGGAGTTTGACCATGGGAAGATAATGACGGTTTCCTCAAGCAAGTCTTAAACATAGTAAACCAAAGAAAATTGAGAATGTGGAGGAGATCAAGTTCCAGCATAAGGACTTGTGTGTAAAGGCTTGGGAGAAACTGTGTGGCAGTTCAAGGAACTAAAGGAATGAGTTAGCTAGCAATGAGATAGCTTCATGATACTGTAGTTTCCCCTCTCTTTCTGTAGCTTCTCATATATATCCAACTACAGATCACACTACATTATAGAAATGGATTGTGTAGTAAACACATTCAGATGGTTGTTTTTAGCACTGTGGTATGAAAGGTATTCATTTTAGGTGTTACAAATGATCTAGGGATGTTTGTAGGTGTGTCCATAGGTTACTTGCAGGTATACTTTTGTTTTATATATGGAACTTGAACATCTGTTACTCTTGATATCTATAAGAAGTTCCACACCTAATCCTACTGGCAATGCAACATTGACAATTGTGGATGAGTGACAGTGATAATGGAGACAGTTGTGATAATAAAGAAGAAAGAAATGGAGTGTTGTCAGTGTTTGAACAGATGATTGTATCTACTCTATTAGAACTGGTTGTGTTAAGTGACTTGCAGGAAGAGTTAAGTCACCGGTGTAATTTACAAAGCTGTGCATCTGATGAAACCATTTATATAACACTTTACACAAGAAACTGGAGTGCATTTGAGAGAATATAAGTGTGGGGGGGTAGTGGTGAGTATAATCTTGTTCATGTTTAGTTACACAACTATGAAACAAGTTTTTTTTTATAATTTGATAATTGATAAGATTATCATATAACTGGGAAGTTGGGTATGTGAGTTGTTCTGGTTAAAAATAATTCGATATTTTCAATATATATGTAATCCAAACATTGCCTTTATTTAAAATCGCTTCAGATTGAAGTTTTTAAATACCGATCTCCCTTGAGTAAGTTTAGAAAAGCAAGGATATATCTGGGAAAAGAAAAGAAACATTAAAGTTTCTTCAGAAAACATAGACAAGATTTAGGAATTTGCCTAGACTGGAAGGAAGGCACATCTTATTGCAGTAGCAGGAGAGGCATGATGACAGTCTCTGGCATTTTCATTACTTAGTGAAAGTCGAGACCTGGTTCTGCTGGATTTGATCTTTTTCATTGAAGAGGAAACTACAGATAAAGGCATAAGGATGAGGAGTATGTTAGAATTTCAGGGAGAGTGGTCATTGAAAATATTCACTTTAAGGTATTAGAGAAAATGTTGAATACATAATCATTGCATAGCAGGTTATATTGGTGCACATTAATGAGATACATTGAAGAGGCAAAGACAGGATCATGAGTTTGAAGACAGACATAAAACCTGTGTCTAGTTTTTTAGTCTATCACATTTTATTTGCGGTTTTGAATGTATTTCATTATTTCTCAGTTGGAACAAGGGTCTCAACAAGGTTTCCTATATATTGCCTTAGTCTCTTTTGCTAAACATCCCTTAATTTTAACAGAACTATTTGGAATTCTATTTTTTTGAGAGCATGTTATATGACTACACTGTCCTTTCATCATTTCTACTCCTCTCTCCTATGTTCAACTCCTCACATGTCCACCCATCATCTCAAATTCATTACGTCTTTTTCGATAATATTTCTTGCAGGGTTTTGTTTTCTGTTTGGTTTTAGTTTAGTTTGGGTTCTTTTTTTTTTTTAAGTAAAAAGAAGAACATGAAATAAGGTGGTCAGGATATAGGAAGGAGCTGAGAGGAGTTGGAGAGGAGAAAGAATGAGTGTATGCCTCATACAGCTTTTAAAATTGCAGGAGAGGTAGATGCTTTTGAAGTCTAGTGTAGCAGCACCAGCAATGAAGTTTTGGTAGGATAAGGGCTCAAACTGAATTTGGAAATCCAGTAGTAGAGTCAGGTATGTTGTATAAAGATGGAGTTAGTGTTTAGATAGGAAAAATGAAGGTGTCTATTCATAGCTAATTTTATTTCACAGACTTTGATAAAATATTTCTGCATTAATTATTTTTACTAGTTCCAAGGATTTGAAGTTTCTAGTTTCTTTTTCATCTTTCAGGACCTATTTTAGTGTGTACCCATAAGCCTGTTTCTGTCACTGAGGAATAGCCTTTTCTCAAGCATGACTTCCAGTGTCTGTACATGTTGTGTCATGCTTATACACTCTATACACACTGTTGCATTAGAGTACAAACCCACAGCATAAGGTGTGGCGGTGTTGGTGTCTCCCTTATCTATCTTGTTACTGCATTCTTGGACTGCTAGAAACTCTGGATCCTGCAGTCCTCAATGGAAGGTGTTGTGATTGTATTGCCATTGGCATGGTTAGTCCCACCACCCTGCTATCTGTGATCATCTGTGGCACAGGTCTTTTTGGTTCTGAGGTAAGTGGATCAATTTATTGCACTGTGCTTTTCCTGATATGTCTGCTACTGTCACCCACTTTTTACAGGCATCATAATACAAACTAGAAAGTTTCTTTGGGAAAAAAGTGACTGATTTAATATAATTTAAAGACTTTTCCTATATAAAATGAAATATTGTTGAAAATAATATCAAGCTTTTAGGTTTCAGCATTTGATGGTTCTTGGTTGTGGTGTCTGCTGGAAGTCTCTGCCAATATAGGGCTTTTCATTAGCCTCACTTTGAAAGAACCTTGCATTCAAAGATCTCAAAGCAGTTTGTTAGTGATGGTAAATTCTGTAGGAGGGTCTATTCTGAGTCATTAACTTCTTGTAAGTGGAAATGGGCTGGTTACCAGAAATACCATTGAAGCAGGGTGGACTGTGGGTGTAGGGTTGGGTGTCTGTTTTGAGAATTAAAAACTATGAAACACTTTTATGTACAACTGAATTTTTAAAAACACGTTGAAGTTAAATTTCACCCTTATTTGGAATTCTTAAAAATAACTGAGTGCACATTTCAAAATATATGATCAAAATTCATTGTATAAAATTCTCAATGTATTAACAAAGACATAAAGAACAGACAAGGAATTGATAGACTTGGAATATAACTAGAAATTCATTATTGGTTTCTCATAGAAACAACTCATATATTTATATTTGAGACTATTCAGTGTTGTCCACATATGTATATATTTAGAGCTGACCACTTAGAATTAGATAATCAATCAGGAATCTTCTCTCTGGAGAAAATTGTTTCTCCTTAGCTCTGTAGCCATTGACTGAACTTATCGCTTCATTTAGGGAAGAAGCCTTGTGAAGTTTTCCCCATCTAAAGCTGCATGCCTGCCACCAAACTGTGATCATTGTACAGGTTTTAGCTGGCCACCACCAAATTGTTAGGAGTTCATGAAAACAGCATTCCTCACATAGTGAAGTGCTTATTTTAATAGCATGTATACTAAATACCAAAATACCGGAAGGTAAAATAAACCTCAAAGTAAATGTTGCTATTGGTTTGTTGGCTCACTTGCTATTATTTGTCTCAGGCCACAAAGATACCTTGTCTAAACTGAATAGACTTTAGCATAGAAGCATAATTTCAATTGTTTTATTAATTTAAGGCTAACTGGCTAGTCCAATCAAATATTATAAGACAAGAAACGTCTACCTTAAGGTTTTTAAACTCCAGTATAGATTTTCTAACTAATCAAAAGAACCTGATAATTACTCAGTCTCCTCAGAGTTCTTTAGATTTCTTCAGAAGCCATTTTACACGTTAGCTGATGCCCCACTATTAAATTAAGAAAGATTTTCTCAGAAGGTTTGTTCATCATACACCAAACTCTTGGACGTGTTAAATTTGCCAAGTTTCCAATGAGGTATTTGGGCAAAATGTCTAATGCAGTACATGATTGCCGTTTTTAACGAAAATGTAATGATTTCTAAGACTGGGCCTGTATCTTTCCATGTTCACTACTGGGTAGTTCTGAATCAGGAATATTACTAGTAACCCACTGAGAAGTCAGCATCATTCAACCACAATAAGTAGATGAAAGGACAGTGGCAAATGATAGGAAGTGTGAGGCAACCTGCTGTAGCTGAAAGACAAGGTGGTTAAAAGAGCTCTAGAGTGAAAACAGTCTGCCTTGAGAAAGCAGTACTCTTTTATCTAGCATTTTACCAGAGTCAACAATTGCTTGATTTTCCTCTTAATCACCTTTTAAGTTCTTTCCTGAGTAATCAATACATTGGTGTACCTAATCATTCTCTTGATGATTGTTTATCACAAACAAAGGCAGCTGCATGCCTGCCACCAAACTGGAGGCTGGAGATATAGGAGTAAAGAAATCAGCCAAAGTTCGTGCAGTTAGGAGCTTCTCAACTAGCAGACAATTTCCACTCAAGTACCTTTCCTCTTCTTTTCTTTGAAGGAAAAAAAGCTAATGTGCATAATCTTCCATTGCAGCTTTCTGGTTAAGGGTTATATATTTAATTCAGCACTCAATCCGTAACTTGAAAATCTAAAATCGACAATATTTCTCTCTCTCACTCTCTCTCTCTCTCTTCCAACTCTCCTTATATAAGTGGAAATTTCACACAACATTTTTGATTATTCATAACCCTGCAAAGACATTTTTTTTATTTTGCATTAAATGGTCAGGGGGTGTACCTCAATAGTAGAGTGCTAGCCTAGCACAGCCAAAACTACCCTGGGTTCCATCTCCAATCTCACAGAGAATGAAATGACAGAATTAAATGTCCAATGTGAAAAATATGTAGAATTACTTATGTCTCTCTTCAGAAAATACAGAATAAATTACAGGAAACTGAAGGATTCCTATTTTGTGCTGCTGAAAAATGGAGCAACTGTGGTTTTTATTTGCTAAGGGTACTATGTTGACTGGATACAATAGATGTTGTAACAACATTCACTTACATTGTCTTTATAAAGAATACTTCTTTATTTCAAGCAGCTAGTCTCAGATCCTTCTCTTGACAATGTCCTGATTCTTCTCTCTTTTTTCTGCTCACATGGTGTTTCTTTTGAAGGACATTTTGGTACTGGCCCTCCTTTTATTTTCCTCCTGTAGCAAATAGAACCCTGGGTGTTTACTCCCCATGGTGCAAGGACACCTGGGTACACAAACAGTGTGATCCTCTGGCTTTTCTCTGCTTGTCATTCTCTGAATGCAAGAACCAGATGCAGTGATCAATTAACTGTGTGCAGTGAACCCCAGGCAGGAAGGGCATGGTGTGTATTGCCTTCCTTTTGTTACTCAGAAAGAATGAGTGGAGAAAAGGGTTGTGTCAGCTGCTACTGACACAACATAAAGGTTCAGTCAGGATTTTGTCTTACTATATTGATAGTTGCTGATTCATCTATGCTGACTTATCTAGAACTCTCCTCCTGCATGTCTATTGTTCTCTTCTGATTATTGACAGTAACCTGGATATTTTTTAAAACTATTCAGGTTTAGACAATAAATTATAGAACCTTCGATCTACATGGTTGCAAGAGTAGAGAAATTACTATCAGGGATCATTAGCATTCAACCTATCTTTCATGAAACCTGGTATTCAAGGGTAATGAAATTATACATGGCATAAATGCAGCATGGCAGCTTGTCCTGTGCCTCCTTTGGGCTCTACCTTCTTTCCCAGTGCTGATGGCAAGAGAGATAAGTTCTGTTCTGCTCTGCATCAGCCCTGCACAGAGGCAAAGCGGGTTGGAAACACACTTTCTCACCACACTATTCTTTCTGTCTTCCCTATGACCTATAAATGAGGCAACTTGTAATAGTTGACATCGGGTTCATTTTTTACAGTTCATTAATGGTGTCACATAATGCACAAATTAATTGAGCATTATAGAAGGAAACTATTGAATTCAATCTTTTCCTTAGGCATGCAATGTGTTGACCAGTGAAATCATGACAGATAAATAGGAGAGACAGGGGAGATGACAAAACTAATAGTAAAATTGTTTTAATTAATTACTTTATTGTTTTAATATTTATATGTGCATTCCACCCTCCTTTTCCTTTCCAGTTTCTACTCTATCTCACATTAATTTTTTTTTCTTCCAAATTTCATGTATCCTTTTGGTAAACACACTGGATGTTTATAATATGGCATTTAATCAGTTCGTGGATAATCTCATGCATGTATATAATGTAGTTTTATCAGAACCACCCCACTTCTACCATAACCCATTCCAGATATAAACACCCTTATCCTTCAACAATTTCTGATCTTCTTTTCTTAATAACCTACTAAATCTAAATAGTGCTGTCCATGTGCTCACAGAAGTGGGGCCATCCACTGGACTATGGTCAGCCTGTGTACTTAAGAGAAACTCCCTCTCCCTCCACTGGGCTGCTATCAGCTGACCCTAGCTCACCAGCTAGAGGGTGGGAGCACATGTGCCCCTCCCTGTTCCATACTGGGAATTTTGACTAGCTTGATCCTGTACAGGTAAATACAACTGCTTAAGAGCAAATGTTCTTGTCATGTCCTGAAGGGACTGTTTTTGCTCCAGCCCTCCCAGGGACTGATATAATGTCTGGGTGATTTAATGTGTTGTATTTAAAAGCATCATTTAAAATGCACTCATGACAAGATATTTGGCCTTAAGAACCAGTCAGTTTGTGTTCTTCACTTCCTAACTAGCATTCTTGAAAAAAATCTTATCTCTGTGATGAAAAACCCTGTTGATAAACCCATAGAATCTTTTTAAATTTTTTTGTAAAAAGAATATATTATAAATAATGGAAGCCAATATGGGAACTCACTTGGGTGGTAGATACAGCAGTCAGTGCAGAAAAGTAAAAGTACTCTAGGGTCCATTAATCAGAAAAAGATTTAACCTAAGGAATTATTGGATGCATACCAATCCACTGGAAAGGCTAAAGGAGCAAGTTTTCAGACTTAGCCTGCAACATAAATTTCTAACAACATATTGAACAGACCCAATAGGAAACCTTTGTCTTTCATGGACCACTGAAGCATTGAGTTCGAGATCATATTGTATAATTTTTTATTAGGAATCAAAAATGTGAAATGTATAAGCTACCACTTGAATAATATCTACTAGGTACTACCTTCTTCTAAACAGAGAGGTAGGAAATGGGTTTGGGGATGCTGATGTGAAAATGTCTCATGTTTCTGCAATAAACAAACCAACAGGGACAGCCAAAAGTGGCAAGATGATGGCTGGTTTCCCAACCACTCATGGGTTTATCTATTTGGATCAAAGTTACCAAATTTAAGAAATGACATTCCATATCCAGTCACCAAATCCAGACACTATTGTGGATGCCAAGAAGTGCATGCTGACAGAACCTGCTATAGCTATCTCCTGAGAGATTGCGCCAGTGCCCGACAAATACATATGCAGATGCCCACTGCCAACCATTGGACTGAATGCAGGGTCCCCAATGGAAGAGTTAGAGAAAGGAATGAAGTAGCTGAAGGGGATTGCAACTCCATAGAAAGAACAATAATATCAACAAACTAGACCCCCCAGAGCTCCCAGGGACTAAACCACCAACCAAGGAGTTCACATGGAGGGACCCATGGCTACAGCTACATAGGTAGCAGAGGATGGCCTTGTCAAGTATCAATGCAATGCGAAGAGAGGCCCTAGGTCATGCGAAGGATGGATACCCCAGTGTAGGAGTAATTGAGGACAGGGAGGTGAAACACCCTCATAGAAACAGGAGGAGGGATGGAATAGGTACTTTCTGGGGGCCAGGTACATTTGAAATGTAAATAAAGAAAATATCCAATAAAATTGAAAACAGCAGAAAAAGAAATTAAAATGTCTTAATTCTTAAATTAATGCAGGCAATGATACTATATTCAAAGAAATAATACTTACCTGAAGTTTGGAATAAATTGAATGTATTATATTTTATCTGACTAACCTAAATAACTGTGACCTAGTCATAACTAAAACACCAACAGCATAGGAGTCTACCAAATGGGAGGAGAGGTTTATAGTTTCTGACATGTACACCTACAAGAAGGATGAGCATGTTTGGGTGAGCTAATTCGTGGTATAAGCCAAAGTAGCATTCCCAAGAATGCTGAAGCCTCTCTTCCCATGAATTTGGTACCATCTGAATATTTCCATTTTACATTGTTAAAATCCCTGAAAACTTGTCAATCTGAGACTTACTTTATTTAAATCAACTTCCACTCTTTAGAACATAAAAATCTTCCCCAATACAAAAGAAGTCAGGCTATACTCTGAAAAGAGATTTCTCAGCAGGGAAGAGAGAGAGAGATAGAACATGGAGAATGTTAGGCATAGAAAAGTCTAGTATCAGGAAAAGAAAAGAGTTGGGCATGTATCTATTCCAAGTTCCTTTGCCATACTCTTTTGCACTGGGCAAAGACAGAAGTTAAAGAGAGAAACATTTTTTTCTTCTTTCATCTCCCTTTTCACAAAAGATGTGTGTGTATTCTAAATTGCTTAACCCAAGTTAACAGCTTGTGATGGCATAGACAATTTGCACTTAAGACAAATAGCTGTAAATATGTGCTGGCCTGAAACATGGATATGAAAATTGATTGGATAAAAGTTCAAATTTGACTTCTGAAGAGTTGTCATGTGAACAACTTATTATTATTATTATTTTACAGTCCAGTCATTATCCACCTGCCAGTCAGCCTTCCAACTCCTCATCCCATTGCTCCTCCCCAGTCTCCAAGAGGGTATCCCCATCCCATCCCCTACCCCACTCCCTGGGGCCTCAAGTCTCTCAAGGGTTAGGTGCATCTTCTCTCAATGAGCCCAGACCAGGCACTCCTCTGCTGTATATGTGTCAGGACCCTCATATTAGCTAGTGTATGCTGCTTGGTTGCTAGCTCAGTGTCTGAGAGACCTTAGGAGTCAAGATCAGTTGAGACTGCTGGTCTTCCTATGGGGTTGCCCCCCTCCTAAGTTTCTTCCAACTTTATCCTAATTCAACTACAAGGATCCCCAGCTTCTGTCTATTGATTGGGTGTAAGTATCTGCATATGACTCTTTTAGCTACTTGTTGGTCCTCTTGAAGGACAGCCATGCTAGACCCCTGTCTGTAAGCACACCATATAGCATCAGTAATAGTGTCAGGCCTTGGAGCCTCCCCTTGAGCTAGATCCCAGCTTGGGCCAGTCACTGGACCTCCTTTCCCTCAGCCTCTTTTCCATTGTATTGAAGGGGAAGGTGGAAATAGAGTAAAGTCCTGAATGAAGAATGGAGACAGGCAACCTCAGGAGGTAGGAGGTGGGGGTATCTTCTAGAATGTACCAGAGATCTGAGAGGTGAGAGATTCTCAGGGTTCAAATGAAATGTCTAACACTGGGGAGAGAAAACTTGTAGAATCCTCCTCCAGTGGACATATAGAGCATCAATTGGGCATTGGGGTTGCCACCCCCAGTCCAAACTCTGGCCCATAATTGTCCCTGTCTAAAAGAACTGCCGTGGCAAACTATTATTGACTAGAGAAAAATTTTAAGTTGACAATTGTGCATATTTATTTAATGAGTGGAGATGTCAAAAGAACAAATGCTGGATCTGTGCCTTGCTATTTTGTCAGGAGAAATGGTAGCTTCAGTAGGAAAACAACGAGTCACAGATAATGCAAAAGATCACCGTGAAAGTTTATATAACTCCTCTGTTCAGAAATACAGGAATATATTTTTGTTCCCGTTTTTTTCCTTGAAATTTCTCTTTTGCATCTAAAGCAGTTAGGCCATTGAAGCTCCTAAACTACTGATTTTAACAGGAATCAGGAGCAATTGGAAACAGTGGTAAGATGATGGAATCAAGGAAGCTGAGGACTTTCCATGGGGTGACTTCTAGCAATAGAAGCTTGGTTGTCTCCCAAAATGCAAGCAGACAGTCTTCCTGAGATAAAAGCTGTTGTCCTCTCAACCCCTTTCTCTCTCGTAGTAAGAAGGAAGTTGGGGGTGTCTTGGTTGAAAATCTCATCAAAGAATCAATGACATTTGGCTAAAAGAGGATTGTTATAGTGAAATCAACTTTCCCTGAACCGTTTGCTCTAGGAGCAAATTGAAGCTAGTGCTGTACCTTCGACAAGTGAAGTGAACTTTACAGATCAACTCGTGGGCTTCCTTAGAATGCAGCAGATTTCTAAATTACTTTTATTTCAGAAATATGACAGGTTCATTTTCTCTCCAAGAGTATACATGATTTTTTTTTCTGTGTCCTTACATCTGATTCTCAAAAAGTATTTTGTACTCAAAAGGCACAATAGCTCCTTACAAAGAATTTTCTGGCATCAATAAATGAAGTACCTTCAAATGCTTTTATTAATTACAATTTGATTTCAAACATGTAATAATGTTTTAACATCTGGGAGTGTTTGTACTTCTCAACAGCACAAGGAACAAATTTAATTCCAGTCACTAATTGTTATACCACATGAAAGAGTCCATTTAGGAAGAAAAGTAAAAACCTCACTTCCAATGCTTTCTTTCCATTATTCTTAAAATATGTATGTCTTTCTATGTAAATATTGTTATGTCATTGAAAGGAAACAGGGATGCACACACCATTTAACAGTTTCATGTTCTCTTAAAACACTTCTACTATTAATCTGTGATATAAATTATTCTGACCTTTCAAAGGATTTGATTTTCTCTGTGTGCTAAAATGTGTGGTTGCCCTTTCATGTCGTTTAACTAATTTTCTATGAATATTTAAACTGACCACCAAATGAAAAGATTAGTTAACATCACATGGTGAGTACAATAACAGAGGGTCCAGGTATGCAGACCCTTTGGGAGTTTGTCATATTCCCGAGCTAAAAATCTTATATTGATTTTGTAGTGAAGCATAGACTTAGCTACTTTGAGGATTTCAAAAACTGACTGCCCAAGGAATATTTTCTTGGTTTCTAAGGTACAGTGCAGTCTTCTAGAAGTAAGCATTCATCTATTCAGAGAGCTTTAACCCGTAGTTTCCACTTTCTTAGCAATCACACTTAAAACCCTGTGAATAGGCCCTAGGATTTACAGAGCTGGGCTTCTCAATGCAAGCAGATCCTTTCAGCTTTTGGCTGTCGGTGTATGAGCATGCACTTGCGTGCTCAAGGAGGTTCTTGTAGCTTCAGAAATCTGAGAGTCAAAGGAAAGAAAGAAGGATGTCCTAGTCTAATGCAGATTCATGAACTTCCCACTATAGAGAGGCTATTTCATCTTCTTTTATTTTTTTTCCTAACCAAGCTGTTAGCATGAAACAGGGATATGCAATCTTAGCAGAGTGAAATTGGGGTCATGCCATAGGCTAGCTGAGTGAGGGGACTTTGGCATGTGATGTATGGTCAACACAACTCTTTTACTGCATCGAATCTGCCATTTAATTACATTTTTAATCTCATTTGTGACTTTTTAAAATCATTATGTAAATTGCTGTAAATGTGTCCAGAATGAGACCGCATACAATTTTGCTGTGAAAATTGAAGCAATTGAACATGAAATATTATCATCAAACAATTTTTGTGGCTTTAGACAATGTAGTCTATGCAATAACAACAAAAATAATTTCATTGATGCATTAGAGCATGCACTAAGGTAGTGGTTCTTAACCTTCCTAATGCTGTGGTCCTCTAATATAGTTCCTCAAGTTGTTGTGAGCCCTGACTGTAAAATTATTTTCCTTAGTATTTCATAACTGTGATTTTTCAAATGTTATGAATCATAGTATAAATATCTGATATGCTGTATATCTGATATGAAAACCATAAAGGGGTTGTGACCCACAGGTTAAGAGTGATTGTACTAGACAGAGTGGGGCTTTTTTGCCTGTGCTTCTGTCTCTTCTTTAATAAGAGAAAAAGGCTTCTGCTTTTCATTCCATCAATCCTTTCCCTCCCTAGCCTCAGTGTAATCACTTGACGTTATAGTTGCCAAAACTAATAATATAATACCAGACTTGAGTTTCTGACTCCATGCATGCATGTAGACCAGGCCTGGGGTCTTTTAAGTGAAAGATTGGTTTGCCATGTAGAGTGAAAGATTGGTTTGCCATGTAGAGCAGGCCTGGGGTCTTTTAAGTGAAAGATTGCTTTGCCATGAAATAACACCTCAGTCTTCTTTCAGGGTCATTTAAAAATATCTCTAATGCTGGGCTATAGAAGAGATGGAAGAAGGATTCTTAGGTAAAAGCAAAATGTTCCTTTTTATGCAAGGATGATTGACTCTCCTCTTTGTGGAGCACAGCTGGTTTCAAGTTTTTCTTTAAGCACATTCTTAATTATCTTGCACTTTTGATCTTGAAATCTTTCACTGGGCTATCCGAGAGAGACTAAGGAAAGAGCCTTGCTGAACTATCTCTGAGGTTCAAACTGCTATGTCCTTTCATAGCAGACAACAGGACGAGCATGTCATTTCTGTCAGTAGTTACCCACCCTTTCCTTTTTTTCCCCCTCAAGTAGATAGCAGGGCAAAGTGAAAAACAGCCGGTTATTTTAACATGATTAGTGGCAACAATTTCTTGGAATCATTGATGACCTTTCATTTAAGATGCCCACTTCTTCAAATCTAGTTATTTGGTACATAGCATGACTGTAATGTCAAGATATACAAATAAGCACAAACACACTTTTCTCAAGGTGCTTTTCTACCTTGGAATATTCTATTAAGATTGAGGGATCTATTGCTTTATTAATTCCTGGGATTTTCTTCCTATACTCAAAGGATAAGCAGGCTGAGAAAGAAGTTAGGGAAATGACACCCTTCAAAATAGCCACAAACAATATAAAGTATTTTGGTATGACTCTAACCAAACAAGTGAAAGATCTGTATGACAAGAACTTCAGGTCTCTGAAGAAGGAAATCGAAGAAGACCTCAGAAAATGGAAAAATCTGCCATGCTCGTGGATCGGCAGGATTAATATAGTTAAAATGGCCATCTTGCCAAAAGCAATCTACAGATTCAATGCAATCCCCATCAAAATCCCAACTCAGTTCTTCACAGAGTTAGAAAAAGCAATTCTCAAATTCATCTGGAATAACAAAAAACCCAGGATAGCTAAAACTATTCTCAACAACAAAAGAAATTCTGGGGCAATCAGTTTCCCTGACTTCAAGTAATACTACAGAGCAATAGTGTTAAAAACAGCATGGTATTGGCACAGCAACAGACAAGTGGGCCAATGGAATAGAATTGAAGATCCAGAAATGAATCCACACACCTATGGTCACTTGATCTTCGACAAAGGAGCCGAAAATATCCAGTGGAAAAAAGATAGCCTTTTCAACAAATGGTGCTGGTTCAATTAGAGGTCAGCATGCAGAAGAATGCGAATTGATCCATTCTTATCTCCATGTACTAAACTCCACTCCAAGTGGATCAAGGACCTCCATGTAAAACCAGACACACTGAAACTAATAGAAAAGAAGCAGGGGAAGACCCTGAACAGATCATGAATAGCTTATGCTCTAAGATCAAGAATTGACAAATGGGACCTCATAAAATTACAAAGTTTCTGTAAGGCAAAGGACACTGTTAAAAGGACAAAACAGCAACCATCAAATTGGGAAAGGATATTCACCAACCCTACATCTGTAGAGGGCTAATATCCAATATATACAAAGAATTCAAGAAGTTAGACCCCAGGGAACCAAATAACCCTATTAAAAAATGGGGTACAGATCTAAACAAAGAATTTTCACCTGAAGAAATTCAGATGGCTGAGAGGCACCTTAAATACCCAAAACATAATCCACACATCAAATGAGGTACAAGAAGAAAGGAGGAGTGGCCCCTTGTTCTGGAAAGACTCAGTGAAGCAGTATTTGGCAAAACTAGAATGGGGAAGTGGGAAGGGGTGTGTGGGAGGACAGCGGGAGAGAAGGGGGGCTTATGGGACTTTCGGGGAGTGGGGGGCTAGAAAAGGGGAAATCATTTGAAATGTAAATAAAAATATGTCAAATAAAAAAAAGATTAAAAAAAAAGAAGTGCTCAACATCATTAGTCATTAGGGAAATGCAAATCAAAACAACCCTGACATTTCACCTTACACCAGTCAGAATGGCTAAGGTCAAATACTCAGGAGACAGCAGGTGTTGGCGAGGATGTGGAGAAAGAGGAACACTCCTCCACTGCTGGTGGGGCTGTAAGATGGTACAACCACTCTGGAAATCAGTCTGGCAGTTCCTCAGAAAACAGGACATGACACTTCCGGAGGACCCTGATATACCTCTCCTGGGCATATACCCAAAGAATTCCCCGGCATGCAATAAAGACACATGATTCATTATGTTCATAGCAGCCTTATTTATAATAGCCAGAAGCTGGAAAGAACCCAGATGTTCCTCAAAGGTGGAATGGATGCAGAAAATGTGGTATATTTACACAATGGAATACTACTCAGCAATTAGAAACAATGAATTCAGAAAATTTTTAGGCAAATGGTTTGATCTGGAAAATATCATCCTAAGTGAGGTAACCCAATCACAAAACAATACACATGAAATGCAATCTCTGATAAGTGGATATTAATTAGCCCAGAAGCCCTGAATACCCAAGGCACAAATTGCATAACAAATGACTCCCATGAAGAAGTATGGAGAGGGTCCTGATCCTGGAAAGGATTGATCTAGCATTGGAGGGGAATATAAGGACAGAGAAAAAGGAGGGAGGTGATTGGAGAATGGATGGATAGAAGAAGGTTTATGGGACATATGGGGAGGGGGGATCCGGGAAAGGGGAAATCATTTGGAATGTAAACAAAGAATATAGAAAATAAAAATATTTAAAAAAATTCCTGGGATTTCTAGAAGGTAGAGTGTGATAGTAGGTTTCAGTAGACTGCTATGCTATTGCTTCCTAGTGCTTCATGGAATTTCATGAAATAATGCATTATATATTGTATTTGTGACTACTCATGAAGATGTCTCAGGAATGAACAAATTAGTCTCACAAAATAATCCATA